>NC_080394.1:34649084-34820179 GCF_028751815.1 Salvia miltiorrhiza | reverse complement strand
TATAATATCCCTAATTTAAACAAAAAAATATATATAACAATACCTTAGAATTGGATGAAAGAGTCGGATTCTAAACGAAGAGGCAGATGACGCGTTGAATTTAAATTTAATAGATTTTTTTCTTAACTCCAATGCTCTCACACATTTTTACACTTTCTAATTTTTAAGTTGTTGTGTCGCAAGTGACCGACTCTCTAATAATTTGGCGCCACAATTCAAAATTTAGTTATTAAAGAGAAATTTCAACTATAATTTAGGAGAGTTACGTTCAATTACAATTTTTAAATTTATTTTCCTTGTTTTTTTTGTTTTTTTTCTTTTCTCTTTCTTTCTATATTTCTTTTTTTTCAAACATCTTATAATTTGGCTAATAATATCAAATTAAAAATTATGACAAAAGCTTTAATTTGATATATAATAATAGGATAAAAATAGAGTTAAGATGAAAAAGTTATCAAAGATTAAAGTTCAATTTGATTTATTTTCTCTCCTCTTTAGTATTATTTTTTCCTCAATGATCTACTTTCTTTTGATTTTATTTTGATGTCTAAATTCACAGATCATATTATTCGTGCGACTTTTCTCTTTTTCTTTTTAGGAAAATATATTATAGACATAAATTATAATCTGTTAAAAAATAAATCTCACTCACATACAATAATTTTTTTTCTTAGATATATGTAGAGTTTCGGTTGTGCTATAAAAGCACAAATTGGTGGAATTTATCTATCTTCTACTCTCTTTTTCATTAAATTTATCTCTTTATATATATTTCTTTGATATTCTTTTCTAAAAATTTAACTGATCATGAAAAAATATTCAATATGAATGTAAAAATTATTTAAAAAAATCAATTTAAAACAAATAAGTTATGATCGTTCAAAATATCAATTTTTTTTCTCCCCCATCTATCTCTAATGTTGAACATTCTACTCTTTTTTCATGTGGCATTCGTTTGTTGATGGAAAAAATAAGTAGATGCAATTTTTTTAAGAAAAAAACTTTAAATGATTGTTTAATTATATATTTTATTTTACATATGTTTTACGTTATAGTCGTCTTAATGACATTCAAAGCGACATGCCATTATCTTGATTCCTTTTTCGCCCTTTTCCCTCTTTTTTCCCCCCCCGTTTTCCCCCGTGCCCTTTGTCTTCCGTTTTCATCCTTTGTCTTCCCTTCGTTCTCCCTCTCCCCTTCTCCTTTTCACCCTCTTCTCTCGCTTCCTTCTCCTTTTCCGTTCTGTTTTGTGTCTGCCTTCTTTCTTTTTTACTTCTTTATTTCTGTTGTTCCATCTGTTTGTTGTTATTTTTTATTTTTATATTGTTTGTACTTTTTTTTATTGTTTTGGACTATTTAAATTTGAACTTTTATGACATAGTTTGAAATTCTAAGAGTCCAAAATTTTTATATTAAGTGTGAGCTATTAATTTTATTATATTAGTGGTTTAGTGATTTGCTTAAAGCAGATTGACTTAAATTATTTGCTTAATAATTTATAAATTTAATTATTATTTAATTATTATACTCATTAAGTTGATACTATACAGTATTTCAGATCAAATACTAATGTTTAAATTAATATAATTATTTTTTTAACCAATTAATCTAACTCACAAATAATGATATTTTAACATTTCTACATAATTTAAAATTTTTAAAATAATAAAATATGTTGTGACATGTGCTCGTACTAGTTATTAATTAAACATCGGGTGATTCTATTCATAGCTCTCATTTTACTCTCTATAGCCTCTTATTTAATAATAATAATAATAATAATAATAATAATAATAATAATAATAATTAATAATAATAATAATAAGATGATGATGAAGCGCAGTCTGTTGCTAAGATGCTTATCCTCCAACCAAAAGGTCGGGGGTTTGAGTCATTTAAAGGGTTAGAGTGTGAGTGTGTTTTTCCTTTATTTGGATAAACAATTTGTGTGCCCAAAAATAAAAGCTTTGTGAAGAAGATAAAAACACAAGAATAATGGCAAAACGTACAACTTTGTATTGATTTTAGCGTAAGGCTTTGAGAGTAAGCAAACAATGACTAATGATGATCTTACTTAGGGTTTTACATGTATTTATAAGCAAAATAACTATGAATTACAATAGAAAAAGGATTCTATTTAGACTTAGAATAAGACTATAATTCTTCATGTTCATCCTCATGTCTTCGTGTTGATCTTTAAAGTCGCCTTAACTTCGAGTTCCATCTTGGTTAAAGGCGCTTGTTGGACTCTTTCTGGGATGGGTTATATTTCCAAGGAATTGGGCTCATGCTGCCAAGGGCGATGTCATTTGGGCCTTGGGCAGAGTGATTTGGGAATTAATGGGCTTAGTTGAGTTAAGTTGAGCTTTCGCTAGTTCCATACATCGACGTTTTGGGCTGAGCAGCGCTGCTCTTTTGCAAGTTTCTTTTGTTCTATGCTTTTCGTCTTCGGTGTCACGGGGACGCATATTTTGTCCTCATCACAATTAAAAAAAAAATATATAATAATATAAATTTACTATTTTACACATGACCTCTAGCCTTAAGAAAAAACCTAATAAAAATATCATTTCTTTCTTCATCCCCCAAATTCTCATTATTCCACATTTGCCAGACTGGAACGGATGTCAGACAACAATAATTAATCGGACTCATAGAATAAGCTCGTTGTGTCAAGACCCTCGCGGAGAAGGAGTACAATTCCAGCAACCTCAACTCCGCTGTTGCATACGCCTGATGCATCGTCTTCTGAATTCCCCCGTGCCGCCGTCATGTCCCCCATTTCTGATGGCGACACGATAAGCATAAGCCAACTCTAGAATTTCTACAGAATTCTGTAGGTTGAAAATATTCCCGCGCATCAATTTTATAAATATACCAATAGCTCAAACAAAAATATATTATTATACTATTTTTATATTGTTATTGGGAAAAAGTTAAAATCAAGATGAAGATTTTTTTTTTTTTTTTTTTTACTTTTTTGAGAGAGACACATCAAACTTTTTTTTAAAACAACCCTCGGTTAGGCAGTTAGTGCTATTCAAATTCTTTTGGTTGCAGAAAGAATGTGTGTGTGTGTTGGCCAAGTGGTAAGAGATTAATGTCCAAGCCAAAGATCTTGGGTTCGAGTCCTCTGTAACTGTGGTCTTTAAATTTCTTTATCTAATACTGTTAATTTATAAAAAAAAAGCATGGTGTTCCACATTGTTTAATTAAATTAAATTCTTCGTGAATGACCTATCGGAATCAGAGAGATGCAAATTAGTTCTTCGACAGCAATTTGTTGCTACAATATAAGAATTTAATTTATAAATTAAAGGGTAAAACATTATATTTTATTATATTATTATTATTATTATAAAAATTATAAAGAGAAAATAGGAGTTATGAATAAAATTATCCTTAAACATCAGTTGTCTTTTTAGGGTGCGTTCTCTTTGGTTGTAAAATTATCCTGAGAAAAGGATGAAATGAAAAGGTGGGAAAATTTTATCATTTCCACTCTTGTTATCTCATGTTCTCTTTGATGGAAATTTTTTTTATCCTATACTTCATTTATCCTATACACATGTTCTCTTTGTGGGAAAATGATGGATAAATTGTTAAATGACAATATTACCCTTATTATTGACTTACTTATTATATGCCATAATTTCAATTTTATTTTATGACATACTTCATTTTTTTTTTATAATTTTTCTCTCCACCTCCACCCCCACCCCACTACCCCACGCCCCCACCAACACCCTCCCCCAAATTTATTTTTTTTTTTTTTTAATTTTTCTCGCCACCTCCACCCCACCCCACTACCCCACGCCCCCACCCACCCCCACACCCAAAGTTAAGTTGGGGCCCAAGGCCCAAATAAGATGAAAGAAATGATGGGCTTCGCGCCTCTTATTTTAGAGGTACAAAATAAGATGAAAAATATTACTGTACTACATAATATAATGCTACCAAAAAGAAAAAATTGGGGCCCCTACTCTGCATCCGCCTCTGACAAAAACTCATGGAGTGATGGGGCTATTTTTAAGTTTCTTTTTTATCAAACTGTGCATGCTCTCTTTCGAATACATACTCCCTCCGTCCCGCTATTCATGGCCTGTTTCTTTTCGGCACGGATATTAAGGAGAGTAATATTAGGATAAATATTGTATGGCCCACATGTTTAATATTATTATTATTAGTATTTAAATTGGTAATAAAATTGGTTCATTAGTGTTCAATTACTGTGTTCAATACAATTATTTATATCTAAATATCAAATATGATTTTATTATACATTATGTGCTCCTTTGCTTCAAAGAGATCTATGGAAATGGAATAATAATAATAATAAGTATTACTTTTGTCGAGTATGTTTTATTTAACAATGAAAATAAATTACTAATAAGACATTCTCTTTCTTTTGTTTCTCCTCTATTGGGAGGATAACAAATTATTTCCCCTCTATTTTGAGGGATAACAAATTGGGTGATTGAATTACCCTCAAATATAAATAATGGTTATTCTCATTACTCAAATCAAACCAAACAACATGTAATTTATTCAATGGGCTACATATCATTGCTATATTTTTCACTGGGTCTGCTAATTTGTTATGACACCAAGATTGGTAGAATTGTTAATTGGCGTATCACGTATGGCACCAAGATTGCAATTGGGTCTGCTAATTTGTTATGGCACCACACAAAAATACAAGCTAACGTCACTATTAAAAGATAATGTTGGCACAAATACATATTGTTTTAGCCACTCTACGTGCCCAAATCTTTCAATACACACAAATGCACATTTCTTTTATACATTATGCAAACCTATGAGTGAGGGGCTGTCGGTCAATTAGGCATTGGCCAACACCCCCACACACAAATTCAATTTTGGAGAGAGATGGTCAACTAAGTATTGACCAACACCCCACACACAAATTATATAGAACAAGAATTTTGGAGAGGTGGTCAATTAGGCATTGGCCAACACTCACAAATTTTACAGAGCAAGACCTTTGGAGAGAGCTGGTCAATAAGGCATTGGCCAACACTCACAAACACATATTTTATAGAACGAGAATTCTGGAGAGGTGGTCAATTAGAACACGTCTCTCTCTAATTTTTGCCTCCAACCAATCATCATTGGCTGCTGCAAAAATCCAAGAACCCCATGAACTCATGGTTGTTTATCATCCTCACACTTTTTTCTATCCCGATCAAACCTGCCAAAAGAGAGAGAGAGAGAGAGATGTTAACTCTTCATCAAACTTGATAGAAAATATAACCGTAGCATGAGTTGATAGTTACCCATTGTGAGAGCACTGGCAAAAATGACACCGGAGAGGATGAAGACGATGATGGACGCCCTCTTGAGGATTGTGACCATCTTTCTTATGAAATATTGACCCCAGAAGCCAGCCAAGATCGATACTGCCATCAAATACAGAGCTGCAAAACATATTTCAATGCTAATTAAATTCTTCTCATTAGACTACAACATGAAAATTGCAATAAATAAAAACATATGTACCATAGGGCATTGGAAATCTTTTGAGAAGGTAAAACTCTACTACTGATAAAGATGAGGAGAACATCATCACAAAAGTTGCCGTCGCACTAGCAACCTGTCAAATATGTATACACAATTTCATCAGAGCTGCAATAGTCACATATGTATAATAATGATATAATTCATTTGACAGCAGCTCATAATAATAACCAGTTAACCAAACTTGTAAAAAACATGTCCAATGTTCATTATTGTTGCGCTAGAATGATCACAAATGGCCAAATTCCAATGATATGGAAAATAATTCACGCAGGAAATGGGGATACCTGAGGGATCACCCCAATCTCGAGCAAGAGTGGTCCAAGAATAAAGCCTCCACCAGAACCTAACAAGCCACCGACTGTGCCTCCCAATACACCACAGAGGGCACATAACGTGATATTTGTAGCATTCCATTCAATCGCTGCCTCACATATATGTTCTTGATTTCCAGCCATCCTCCTTTTCTTGCTTTCCTTGTACAGTTTCACACATTCGTAGCCAAACACAATAAGCGCAACAGGGAGCTGAGTAGAAACAAAATATAACAGAATTTATTTTCAGAGCACTCAAATGACATACAATAACTAAAAAAGTACCATAGATGATTTTTTACCTGTAACAAGGTAAGTGTCCAATATACCAAAGTACAAGCCGTTGTATTATTCTGTTAACCATAACACACAAACAATATTGTAGTTGTTATCCTCCAAATAATTTTTTTAAAAAACAAATATTGCAGGTTCAGAAAGCAAAAACTGTAACTAGACTTGCCTTGATCACTTGAAGCAGCAAAAAGCAAATCCATACAAGCACCAACATCGACATTCTCTTCATGTTAATGTTGCCCTTCAGAATTTGCTGAAATGTGGAGCAATGTCAATTCCCACTCAACTTAGTATGTAAGCACCCTATGAGACAAGACAACAAAATTCATTGAAATATACTCACCAACGCTGTTTTTTCCTCTTTAGGCACCAATGGATCATATTCAGCATTAATAAGCACTGTCAGGTTACAATAAACAGAAAAATATCATATGGTCAGTTATTTTCTAAATATATTTTTTAGCTCAAAATTCTACACATTTGTACTAAAGTGACTTACATTCTCCATGTGAATTGGCAAATGTTCGTCTGTCTTCCATGGATTTCTGCATTACACATCAAGTCAACACCCAAGATTTAAAAATAAACTAAAAAAAATAATGATTAAAGATACATTTCGAATAGTAAAATAGGAACAATTTCAGTTTGTCGTGTGATTAAGATGCTTCCTAGTTAATTATTGTTAGGGCAATCACTCACTTTCCTAGCAGCTTGAATAATCTAACATCCGATTGCTGTGACCAAATGTTTTTTTAATTTTGGGTCATCAACGCAGTGATTGAATATTATAGTGAGAAATTGCAATCAAGAAAACAGCAAAAGGAGTATATTTTGCCACTATCAATAAAAAAGCTTACCTTTAGGATAGTTTCCTCATTCCACATCTCAATTGCCTTGCAAAAGGATCTTGAAGAAGTCCCTGTTCAAAACAATGAGAATAACAAATAGTCAAAGTCATATTTATTTTAATACTACAACTAAACTCCTAAACAGAAGCATACCTAGGAACAAAATTATGATTAAGATGGTGATTAGCCAATAGGGGAAGACAACACTCAAAGAAACACCAAGGGTGATCCCAAGCATGAGCATCGGCTGAAACAGAAGAGCCAAATCATAATCGAGTATGGGAGCATCTCTGCATGGATGAGGCACCCTCAAGTTGTACCAAACAGATGATGCCGATGCCCCCATGATCATGCCTGCACACAAACCTCCCAGTTTACTCAAAAACACTTAACTTAAAATCAAGGCACACACGAACTAAGCAAGAGAGAAACAGAGCAAATTCGATGGAGATAAATGAAAAGTAAATTACACTTAGAAATGGCAGCAGCAGACTTGGTGTCAAAGCCAACAATGAGAGTGAGCATAGGCACAAAAATGCCACCCCCACCAACGCCACCCACCGTGCCGCAGGCTGACCCCAAGAACCCTATCACAGTCGCCAAAACAACCCTCCAGCTAAACTTCAATTCCTGCCAAAGCCCACAAAGGAAAAACACAAAATCTTTCAACAAAATCCCAACTTTATTACAAACCACCACATCTAATAGCCTGCAAAATGTTAACATCTTCAACATGCATTAATGTGTGAAGAGACACACCACACACACACACACACACAATGGACAAAAACGGAAAGAGAGAACAGGGCCACAAACTCACAGGCCAGACTTTGTCTTCAGATCCAAGATTCTGCTGCAAAGCATTGGAGCTGGAAGATGACGGTTTTGCATCATCACCTCCATTTGCATAATTGTTGACGAAATACACGGATACAACAGCCAAAGAGAAGGCCGTCAGCAGGTAAACCACCAGCCCTTTAGCAGCCATCGATATTCAAATCACAACTTATCTTTTTCTTGAGAATTTTTAAACGCCAGAACCCTTTTTGATTTTTCCCACCCTCGAGGAAGACGAATGGGCAGTTTTTTCTTTTTCTTCAGGGCGGCGTTCGTGTATGTGTATATTTCTTTTCCTTGTTGATGAAATTACTGTACGACAGTATGTCCACAATCAGCGATTTTATTCCTAATAAATACTTGAGAGAGGAATTCTAAAATGCAAATTGGATACTCCCTCAATCCTCCCTCACCCAAGATGCAGGCGTTTTACTTCTTACGCCTATTACAAATATTTTTATTTTAAAAGGCCGAGTTAATTCCTACATTTTGTACTAGGAATGTAAATAAATCATTTTTTTTTACTCAGTTGCATATTTGATTCGAATTTTTTATATTTTAATTGATTAATTGATTCCTACATTAGTTCAAAATGTTTTAGTTGGTGGCTTGTATAATGATTTGAGAGTTGAGATTTGAACGATGTAATCATCTTTTTAGCATCTATTATTGAGTGTTCATTAGATAAATATATTGTGTTGGAACTTTATTATTTTAGAAATCTTTTCCTTCAAAATGTAAATTAAATATATTTGAATCGAATCGAATATTAAAAAATTTTGAATCTAATGTTCAATTTGTATTGTTTAAAATATATTTAAATAACTAAATAAATATTCGATTCAATTTGAATATTCGTAAATTAACATGCGAATCAAATACAAATCGCAAATAAAATTCAAAAAATATTTGAATATATTTATATTTTATGAATCGAATTCAATAATATTGTTTGAGTTCTGACTCATTTACATTCATTCCTATTTTCTAGTATTCAATTTCATCGGATGTTTATGAAAGGACGCTATGACATTCAGAGCACTTTCAATCCATAAATAAATAAAATTGCAGTCCAAAACAAGATACTACAACTTAAAAATATATGAACAGTTTCATTGATAGAGATATGAAAAACATAAATTTGAATCTATTTCAGTAGGGCCCATAATGAAGTTGGTTAGATTTCTATTTGTAACAGTTCAGAGTTAAACCCTTTAAGTAATGTTTTTTTTTTTTTTTTTGAATTAACCCTTTAAGTAATGTTATTTAACTGATAAATCTCAAATACTCTTCCATTAAAATGTAATGCACGATTTGTCTCGATCCCAAGATTAGTACAGATTTCCAATGATGAAAATCACCCTTAAGAAGAAATTAAACATGATATGAGTGCAAATCGGATTCTCTATTGTAGGATATATAATATCTCATATAAATTTATAGATGATTGATATGTGTTAATAAAATTTTAAAATTCACTAAGTTTTACTTGTGGAAATTCTTTAAAAGAAATTTATACATGCCTATTCTTACCCATCACCAAAATCTACTAGTGTAAATTATTAAAACATGCCTATTCTTACCATCACCAAAATCTACTAGTGTTAATTACTTGGTATATTATCATAATTTTTGTTTGAATATGTATGTATAATTAACAAAAGGAAATAAGTAAATTGACACAGTTGTGTAATATAGGAAACCCATATTAAATGGAAATAAGTAAATTGAATATTTCGACATCATGTGGCTAGCCGGGTGCAGGTACATGTGACACACAGCTCACAAAGATTCAGATCTATGATTTCCTAATTAGACAGAAATTACACATAAGGTCGTCAGAGAAGCCACGTGGCAGAAATCTTGTTGCATGAGTAATTTAATAAATTATACCTTCTACAAAATTACAAAAGATATCCATTATATAATCAAATAAATCACATGGCACGCAGTCGAAAATGAACTCTAAACCTCTTACAAAAAGATTGTTTTGATGCCTCAATTTTGTCACTTAAATTAAGCTTCGTTGACGAAGCGAGCATATTTTTAATAATGTAATAGTGCCCATACCTAATAACACTTACTATCAACCAATTCAAAACAAAATTAACATTTATTAATTTGTGATTATACTGATATACAAGCAATTTTATATGATATCATGTCATCAAATAATATACCGCGTCACCAATTTATTGGGATAAAATTTGGTACGCCGCTGTAATTGAGTCAAAAATAGGGATTAATTGGGCAAATATTTGGTTAAATATAAGTGCAAAGAAAATTACTTGAAAAGTAACGATTTGTTTGGATTAATGAAATTCTGAATTTATATTAACAGATCAATTTAAAGATATATACAGATATTCCTATTGAAAGATTTCATACCAGAGTTAGGTATTCATTCCTAAAGTATTCACTTTGCGGTATATTTCTTCACATTCTCTCATGCCAGGTGTACAACTAATCGGACGGCTTATTATTTAAAAATATCGATATTATTTATTAAAATATAATTATTTGAAAATCGCTTTTTGTATAATTTAATTTTATCTCTATTTTTTTTGGATAAATTTACAATATTAAATAAAAAAATTAAAAAGCCGCATCACAGGGGACTCGAACCCAAGACCTTTGGCCTTAGGCATTAACCCCTTACCGCTTGACCAACTCACGCACACATTTTATCTCTATTTTTACTTGGAGGAGGGGGAGAGTGACGAGATTTGAATTTTTGACCTTACTGTTTAGTGACAGGAATTCACACTGTTTGAATTTTTTCTTGAGGACTTGTACAATTTGATTTTAAAATAAAAATAAGCTATTTTTTTTTACTCATATGCAACATAGGACCTCCACACATAATACTATTGCACGATGGTACTAGGAATATACTACAAACTCTTTTTATAATATAAATTACAAATTATTATAAAGTGATAAATTTAATGTGAAAGATTATGAATTAAAAAAATAGAGAATAAGCATATTGAGATTTGTAATTAACATTCCTTGGGTGGTTGGTAATTGGTAATGAGAACATTCCTTGGGTGGTTGGTGGAGACCTCAATGAAATTTTGAGTCAGGGCGAGAAGCATGGAGACATATGGCTGAGTTCCCGAATTATGTTGTGCGGAGGATAAGGAGGAGGGCTCAGCTGCCGGAGAGTACAAGCGCTTCCACTTTGTACAAAAGTGGAAGTTGGCGGACAATTTCAATGCCGATATGCTTATGAATTGGAGGAGTAGCGGCGGGCTACCGATTCATGCATGTCTCCTCCAATGCCAACGATATTTTGACAAGTGGGTGAAGTCTGAATTTAATAATCCGACAAAGAGGCTTGAGGAGCTGCATAAGAAAAGGGTATGTGCTTTTAAAGGTTTTGACTCGGAGTTGCGAGACCTTGATGTACAGATTGAGCGGCTAATTGAGGCCGAAGAAACACACTGGAAATAGCGGTCTAGGGTCAATTGGTTGGGTCTCGGAGATTGCAATACGAATTATTTTCATGGCTTTTCCTCGGAGCGGAAAATAAAGAATAGAATCAGAGAGTTGCTTGATCCCTTCGGTACTCCAAAATTATTTCCATGAAATGTTTCGATCATCTAACCCTACGAGCACATATATCGAAAGTGTTATGCAGAGGGTTGGGAACCGATTCGAGTCTTGGCAGAACCCTTTTCAAAAGATGAAGTCTGAAGGGCCATATTTCAGATGAACCCCATAAGGCCCCAGGATCGAACGGATTCCCATCGATATTCTTCCAAAAATACTGGGGAGAAATTGGTAGAGCAGTAACGAAGGAGGTGCTCTAGATTCTGAATGGTGAAGGGTCGGTCAAAAGTTGTAACAAAACTCTAGTTGTCCTCATCGCAAAGATCAAAGGCTCGAAGATGGCGAAGGATTTTCGCCCTATAAACCTATGGAACACTATCTATAAGATTGTTGCGAAGGCTTTGCGAACCGTTTATGGAAAGTGTTGGGCAATGTTATTGACGAGTCCCAAAGTGCTTTTGTTCCGGGAAGAATGATATCGGACAACATCTTGGTTGGGTATGAAAGTATGAATTGGCTCCGAAACCAGAGGCTCGGTAAGAACAGTTTTGCGATCGCGAAGCTTGACATGAGCAATGCTTACGACTGCGTTTAGTGGGATTTTCTTGAGGCGATGCTCTTCATGCTTGGGTTCCCGACTAGATGGGTTTGATTGGTCATGGATTGTGTCTCCACGGTGGATTTCTCATTTGTTATTAATAGTAAAGTTTATAGGCAGGTTCCATCGCGCGACATTAGACAAGGGTGCTCATTGTCGCCATTCTTGTTCGTTATTTGCGCTCAAGGACTTTCCTCCATTCTGAATACCTATCAATCTCAAAGGTTATTTGACGGATTGAGGGTCGCAAAGTCTAGTCTGGTGATGTCGCATCTCTTATTCGCCAATGATAGCTTGTTATTCTTGAAACCTAAGGCAAAGGGGGTAGCGGCGGTCAAAGAGGCCCTCGACTTGTACTCAGCAGCATCCGAGCAAATAGTGAATCAAGAGAAGTCTGCCATCGTTTTCAACCTATGTACCTCCACGGAAAACGCCGACATGATAGTTGGTATATTGGGGTTTCGACAAACCCAAGGGCATTCGGTCTACCTTGGCCTCCCGACCTTTATTGTCCGGCAAAAGAAAGTGCAATTTGATTATTTGTGGGAAAGGGTGTGCAAAAAACTTAGCAAGTGGAATAATAAGCAATTCTCAGCGAGGGGAAAAGATACTTTCATCAAGTATGTTATTCAAGCGATACCCGCGTCCACCATGAGTAACTTTAAGATCCCGGATGCCATTTGCAATGATATAGAGCGAGCTTGTGCCAATTTTTGGTGGGGAGAAACGGATCATGGAAAGCAGAAGCATTGGGCAAAATGGGATGTCCTTGCACCCAGAAATCGCGAGGCAGAATAGGCTTTCAAAAGGTGGCTTCTTTCAACAAAGTGTTGCTCGCTAAACAAGCATGGCGGCTTATCAAATTCCCTAACTCTTTGGTTGGTAATTGGTATTATGGAGGGTTGTGATATTATGAAGGCTAAAATCCTTGCTAATGCATCGTATTCTTGGCGATCTATTATGTGGGGCAGAGATCTCATCTCCAGAGGCCTCCGTTAGAAGATTGGCTATGGTAAAGCAACGAGGGCATTTATTGACCCGTGGTTACCAGGGAAAGGAAAGGCACGGCTGCTGGCATCCCCCCTGAAAAAGAAAACTTGGTGATGGCGAACTTATGGTATTAGATGGTGGATGGAATAAGGAGAAGGTATCAGAGTTGTTTCTCCCATATATACGGCTGCTTATATTATCTCTATTGATCTCAAAAACTTGAATAAGGAAGACGAGCGGTACTAGATTTTTGATGAGAAATGGCGTTACTCAGTGAAGACTCCCTTCTAGTTGTCCACGTTGTCCACGATCAGTATAAGGGTATGGACTCACTCTGTGATGAGTTTTATGAGGCTTTCATGCATGCTAAAGAGGTTGTAGTCTTGGAGTTTTGTCATGTACGTAGGGAGGCCAATCGGGCCATTCATTGTTTAGCGAATTTCACCACTTGGCACTCTGATGTAATGGTCTGGAAGTCGGACTTTTCCATCTGGCTTCAGGAGATTGTGCATCGTGATAATGAATAAACCACATTTATTTCCTAAAAAAAGGATTTGTAATTAACATAATTACTCACTTTTAAAATAAAGCTTATAATCCAATCAATCATTTGCAGTTGTAGTTGACATATTTTTTTCTTTTACGAAACGAGTCGTAGATAACATATTCGAAGTAGTTACTTATCAGCTATGATGCACGGATTCTTCAAAAATTAGCATGTACGGCGAATCGAATTCTTCTAAGGTGCGATTCTCTCGGATTCTCGTCGGATTCGCACCCGATTCACCACGTGGCGTATCTTTTAAAACAATTTATAAAAATAAACCGGATTCGCAAATTCCATAGGCGAAATTCATGTATCTCGTGCACGAAAGTCCTACACAAGGTTATTTTGATAATTTTATTTTCAGTTATGACTTATATATTGGACTAATAATATTTGAATCGTTATATTGTTGCTCAATTAACTTATATAATTGAAAATGATTAACTTTTGGGTAAAATAAAATGTAAATTACATATAATTAATTTAAGAAAATTTAAATTGTATATATTTTATAGGCATTATATATCATAAAATTTTAATAATTAGATGTATCCTTGCCGAATCGCACCCTATAATTTGTTAAAATCCGTATCCCCGTACTCGTATCGTATCGCCCTTGCATCCGCACCCCCGTACCTATGCAACATAGCTTATCATTTTAGTTTAGGACTATGATATGTCACCATAAAATAAATTATAATTATAGTGTAATATAATCGCCATCATTTTATGTGATAAAATGATAGATGAATATAATTAAATATTTTCGTCAATAATAATCTAATGATATTTGTCAAACTACTATAGTACGGCGCATTTAGATCTAAAATAATTTTTGTTTTCTTTTCTCCCCCAAGTTTTTTTACTACCCTTATTTTCTTTTCTTTTCACCCTAATTTTTTACTACCTACAACTAGTGATGTCAAGGGCTAACCGGAACCGGCGGTTCCGGCCCGGGGTCAACAGTTTCGGCTCGAACCATTGACCACAGGCCAGTTTGAAATCAGAATCGCCAACAACCTCGGGCCAGTTCAGGTTCAAGAATTTCTAGCCTGCGGCCCATCGGCTCGGCCTGGAAACCGGCGGTTTGGGCACGGCAGCCGAGGCTAAAACCACCAGTTTTGGGCGGTTAACCGGCGGTTTCACCTGAATTTTGATTTTTTTTTTTTCAAATTCAAATTCAAATGTCTCTACCCAATTTTATCTATAAATAGCCCCTTCTTCCACCTTCAAAATCATCTCATTGTGTTAACAATTCTACACTCTCTTCTCTTCTACTTCTAATTCTCCTTCATTCTTTATGTGCTAAATTGCTCTTGCTCTATATTGTTACTCACTTACTTTTACTCTCTTGATTTACTTTATTGCTCTTACTTACATTATATTACTACTAACTAGTAACTAACTGCTAATACTATCTACTATTACCATATATTCCAATTAACTAGCACTGCACACACTTGCTTTACTTTATTGCTCTTGCTTATATTATATTACTAACTACTAACTTACTAAGTACTAAATACTATTTAGTATCTACTATATATTTCAATTACACTTGCAATACACACACTCTTGCTATACATTAATTGTTACTCTCTAATCTCTATTATCTCTATACTCTTCTCTACTTATTTATTTGTTATCATGTCTCAAGGTCGTGGTAACCATGACAAGTCTATCAATGTCGAATCCGACGAAGATATTGGTAGCACTCCCACCTATCATCAAAATGTTCAAGTTCCGTCATCATCCTCTAGGAGAAAAGTGTCTGTTTCACGAGGACCTTGCAGCTCATGCGGGGATGTTGCCGATACGTTGGGTGAACAATATGCTAGACAACTTCAAGAAGAGGAGGATGAAGCCTATGCATGTACTTTGCATAGCCAAGAGGCGGAGGAGGAAACCGATCAAGCACAATATAATGTGGAGGAGGAAACCCCTACCCCGCTAGAGGTAAGGGTAAGGGAAAGGCTAAATCACTTACTTCTAACATTTTCAAAATACATTTTAGGAAAGTCCCCGTTCCTCGAAATCCCAATGAAGGTCCCAATGCTCCCGAGAGGTTCATTGTCTATTGTAACTATTGTGATGCTACTTACAAATGGCAAGCGAGAGGAGGTTATGGCACCCTCCATAGGCACATGGAGAATAAGCATAAACCCGATATGAGAATCAAACTCAACTACATCCTGAAGCCTTCCAAGGTAATCAACAAGGTAAAGAACAAAGTAATATTTTATGGAAATACGATCATGTAAATGCTCAAGATGTAATGGCTCGTTTTGTTTCTATCGAGCATTTGCCTTTTATGTTTGCCGATAAAAATGACTTTTGAACATTCTATAAAAAATGCTTATAATCCCGCCTAAAAAAATGGTAGAACTACTATGTGCAAGCGTATTAGGCGACAAGCCGAAGAAAAAAACGTGATTTAATGAAATATTTTAACCATTTAAATAAAAAAATTCTATATGTTCGGACATATGGAGTGATTCTTATAAAAAAAAATCTTATATGGTGTTACTTGACATTGGATTGATGAAAGTTGGTTACTTCAAAAACGTTTAATTGCATTTAGAGATTTTAATGAAACACATAATGCTACTAACATTGCTCAATTAATTATTTCTGTTTTAAATGAGTATCGATTATTAAATAAGCGATTTTAATGAAACACATAATGCTACTAACGAATTAGATATATATTTGTCTAGTACATTTGCTTTCAAAAATGTAGGTGGTGAACAATTCGACATCTTGAAATGGTGGTCCTTGCACGAGAGGGAATATCCCATACTCTCACCATCATGGCCAAGGAGTTATTCGCGATTCTGGCCTCCGCCGTCTCTGTCGAGCAAGCATTTAGCATTGGTGGACTTGTCTTGGACGAAAGAAGAAGCAACATGGATGCTCGAAACATGGAGGCCACCATGTTGCTTGATGATTGGTCCAAAGCCAAATTGCGAGCTCAAGAGAGCCAATGGGATCAAGACAACGAGAGCCCAAACGATGAATTCACCGAGTCCGAAAGATCCGATGCCGATGAGGCCTACGACTAGGTAAGTTAAGGTAAAAGAACTATGCGGACTTTGATTCTTCATTATTCAATGAAGATACGTAGGTCGCTCAATTTTAATATTTATATTAAAATTGAGCTCAAGCCCTTAATTCTTTTTTTTCCCCCAGTAAAACAACTTTATATTCAAATTAGTATAGTGACTTAGTTCTTTAGTTAGTATTAGTTAGTTTACTTTTTCAATTTTGAAGATTGTATCATTCTAATATTTTTTTTGTACATAGAATAAATTCAATAAAGATATCAAATTGTATGCATTATTTTGATTGTCAATGTGTTAGAATTATTCTTCCTTTATTGTATTTCAATATTTAAACACAAGTAATTTAATTTCAAAAAAAAGAAGACATAAAAAATATTACAACTTATTATAAATTTCAACACATAAAGAATTATTTTGAGCAATTTTTAAGTTGAGTAATTTCAAAATTATTTAAGTTGAGTAATTTCAAAATTCAAAAAACACAACATATATTTATAAATTATACTTCCTCCGTCCATGAAATAAACTCTCAGTTGGGGTTCGGTACGGAAACTAAGAAAGCTGATAAAGGTGTTGTGAGTGGGGTAAAAGGTAGTACTAATGACTTTTAATTACTTTTCTTAATCTTTAATTAGCATAAAGGTATTTGCACCCTTTTCATTCTTTTTCTTTTTGATCTACTTAAATTATCTGCATTCTTTTTATTCCTTATTTGTTTTACAGATTCTGCATTTAACATATTGCAATCTAAATATACTTCATTAAATAAACTTTATTTATTTATTCCTTATTTATTTAATGTTCCAACCACTTATTTCGTGGACAAAAATTTAAGGGCAAGTAGGAGTTTATTTCGTAGACGGAGAGAGTAAGTTATTATATTATTTAAGTTGAGTAATTTTAAAAATTTTCAACACTTGTAAAGTAAAAAATTTCAAAATTTCAACACAAATCATTTAATTTCATAAAAAAGAATACAAAAAAATATTTAAAAAAAAGAAGAAAATCGGAAACCGCTGGTTTTCAACCCGGCCCGAAACCGACGGCTTCGGACCCGAAAACCGACCCTTCAAAACAACAGCCAGATTGGTTACGGTTCTTAATATTTTCTACCCAGAATTGACGGCATCACTACCTACGACATATATAGTTGCTATTTTTCAGTTTAATTAGGTTCTTAAATTCGTGGATAAGCTTGTGAAAATAGAGTGCGTGGCTAAAAAGAAGTAAAATGACATGTATAAATTAAAATTAGTGTTTTACCCGTGCGATGCACGGGATTACATATGTTGTTAAAATTTGGTTTTGCTTAACTAATTTTTTAAAAGAAATATGAATATATTTTTGTTGAAAGTTATTAAAATTAAAATAAAGATATAAAATAATAAAAAAATATCATAACTTATTTTAAAATTCATCCATTTACGTAAAAGTTCATAGGATGTCTATACCTGATTAAGTAAGACATCGAACAATATAAGCATTTTATTGTAACATTCTGAAAGACACTTTTGTATAATCTCTAAAATAAATTATTTAAAAATATTTTATTATACAATTGTTATACCAACTATGTTACTGCTAAACTATATTTAAGACTAACATTTTAAATTACTTAAAAATAAAGGTGAAAATAATAATACATGAAAAGACAATTGCAAACTTGTCATCTTATTATTATAAATTTTGGAACACTTCTTTATAATTTATATACAACATTTGTAGAATTAATAATCTACTTTGTCTTCAGTACATATCAAGATTTTCAGACTCCTTTGACTTGTAACTCTAGAAATAGCTAAAACTGACTGTGGATTGGATGCTTCTTTTTTCTTTTTTCTACTTAGTTTGATGCTTCTTTTTTCTTATAGAGAAAATATTAATTTGTAACTTATTGTGGATTGGATGTATACATATATATAGTGGCGAAGCCAGATTTTTGATTTAAGGGGTCCGATTTTTTTAATAAAATTAATAATTAAATTAAATTAGATAATAATTATAAATGATTATAATGTCATTTAAATTATAAAAAGTACATTTAAAACTGATTTTCAAGTTCATATAAAATAACTTCAATAAATTAAGACGGATAAAGCTTTGCAAGACCAATTAGCTTTCAATGTCAAATTAAAAAAAAAATGGATATGTAGGACACTAGGATCCAAGCATGACATGCATAAATTAATTATGTTTTCATTTTATCAAAACGTCGATTCAACTCTAAAAATTGCATGTCAATCACAGTGTAAAATAGCTTGACTCGATAATGATGGAGATAAAATTATTTTATTTTTTTATTTTTTGATAGTAATATATTTATAAAATTATAAAAATACCCTATTTTTTAAAAAATCTCAGGAGATCCAGTGACCCCCTGCACACCCCTTAACTTCGTCCCTGTATATATAGTATTCATATGTAGCCCAACTTGAATATTTTAAATACCATAAACAAATCTAAATATGGCTGCTATATATATAATTCGCTTCGTCGAGGGATCATTTGTTCCATAATTTACTGCTTACCATCGTGTTCTATTCTTAATTTTTTATATTTTAATTATTTTTTCTCTAATTTTATTTTATTAACTATGGTTCATTCATTTCATTAGAGTTTATAATTATTTATTATATTTATTTGAATTAATAATTAATTATTTGGATTAATTAATTCAAAGTTAGAATATTATAACTTTTTAATTTTAATATTTAGTGATGAATATTAATTGCATGTCCTATATTTTTGAGACATTTGAAGTGGGACGGAGGAGCATTATTTTAATAATATTTTTTATATTATAAGAAATATCTATTAAATAAAAAAATTAAGAGTGAAACACGATAATACATAACAAATTGTGAAATAGAGGATCTCATGTGCCTATATAGCGAATCAAAATGAACCTAAGAGCAACTCCAGTGTTGGTGTCGAAGGAGGTGTCGATCCGGGTCGAAGAGAAGGCCGCCGCACTGGAGACGCGGGCTGATGCGAGGCCGTGTCTTAGCCAAGACACGGGTCGAAGGCGAGGATGGTGTGGCGGAGGACGCGCCCAATTAAAAAAAAAATTGAAATTCGGTTTTTAAATTTTGAAAAAGCCGTTGCCAATTTTTTTTTTTTTTTAATTTCGACCGTTGCTTTAAACGGCTATTTTTTGTTTTTGTTTTTTTTCTTTTTTCCCTTCTATAAATACCACTCTTCCACAATATCAAATTCACCATTTTCTCAACTATAATTCTCTCTTTAAATTTTTTTAGATCCCAACAACAATTCTCTCTTCTACATTTTGCCTATAATAGATCGTGAATTCGATGAATACCTCGAGCAACAAGGTGGTTCGAGGCTTCCAATGATGGGATTTGCTCCATTTTCGCAAGCCTCCAATGTCTTGGCTACGGGAAATTTTTCCACGCCAGTGGCGAACGCCAACGTCCAAGAAGAGCCGGAGGCGGTGAAGCCGAAAGCTAAGGGCACCTGCGCTGCATATTCTAGCGAGGAGTCCGAGCTCGTGGCAATCTTGTGGGCGGAGGCAACCCACAATCCTATTTTGGGGACCTCCCAAAAGTTGCTCCAATATTGGGGAGCAATCGCAGAGAAGTTCAACGCGCTCAATGAGTCGGGAGCGCCGCCGCAAAAGCCGGATCATCTCAAGTCCCACTTCACTCGTGTCCAAAAGGAGACGGAATTCTTCGAGGGCTTCTACAACACTTGCAAGGAGAATTGGGGGAGTAATATGAGCGACGATCAAATCACCCAACAAGCCCAGACGATGTTCGAGGCGAATTTCAAGAAGCAATTCTCCTACATCAAAGCTTGGAAAGTGCTTCGCGAATGCGAAAGATTCATGTCGCAAGCCGGGGATGTCCACTCCGAAAAAAAGTCGAAGGGCTCCGATGGTGGAGCAACCACCACTTCTTCGGAGCCGAGTGTCACGACGAGACCCCAAGGCCAAAAAGCGGCAAAGCGAGACAAGGGAAAGGCGAAGAAGGGAGAAGGGTCTTCGGGAGGAGGTTCGACGTTCTTCGATGCCCTCGAGAAGGTGGCCGAAAGCATGAGGGAGCATGCTCTCAAAATGGGGGAAATCGTCGAGGTCAAAAAAATGCAAGCCGAGATGAAACGGGAGGAGATGGATATGAAGCTCTTGAACAAGGACACGACGGGTATGACGGAGGCACAATTGACCTTGCACAATCACCTAGTCCAAGAAGTGCTCAAGCGTCGAGGGCTTATTTAAATTAGGAAATTATTGTTATTTTTTATTTTATTATCGTATTTTAATTATGTTTTTAATTTTATTTTTAATGAAATTGGGAATTTAAAAATAAAAGTGTAGAAATATGAATTTTGTGGAAATGGAGATCTAAGACACTCTCTAAGCACCAATGCATTGGAGAGGGGTGTGTCTTAGGTGGGACCACCATCTAAGACACCCTCTAATACACCATGCATTGGAGATGCTCTAATGATTGATACTCCTTCATCAGATAATTTGTAAATATCGAACTTACAAGTTAATTCAAGCATGATCATATTCAAAGTTTACTGTACTTTAAGCTAAGTGGAAGAGTCAAATTGAGTACGACACATATTTAACTCGTTTGTAACCATAAGCAAACAACTATATAGTATATATAAACATTTACTTAATTAAAGCTGACTAAGGTTCTAACAACTCGAATAATAATGTCTGTTAATTTAAACTTGGTAAAGCGTATACGTTATTCCACTAATTAATAATAATAACAATAGTAATAATATGATTACGATGACAATTAATGGAGGTGGGTGTATATTATAAACGATGGTCATTGTTTATTTTGTCATTGTCAAGTAAATGACTGTAAATGGGAAAGTTATTGCTTGTATTCATATTATACATCTGGTCCCTCTTGGGTGGAGCAGCTGTACAAGAAAAGGATTCAAACCTTTCAACGTCTCAAACGAATGTAATTATATACATTTTTCGATTTTTATGTTTTTACTTATTTTTTTAATATAAAGTATGTAGTAATTTTGCTTTGTAGCTCTTGTGTGATCATATATTAATCAATTGGTATCACAAAAAACAATAATATAATGGTTACGACTGCCACTTGTCCTACCAAAAGGAGGTACTCTGTAGATATTTCATTATGCTAGTTAAAATGTGGTGCTTGATTTGCCATCTTTTGTGTTTTAATCGGCCACGTTTGTGTCATGTCTTAGCAAAAATAAAATAAGTTAAAATCAATACAGTACAACTGACAACAAATAAAACGGAAGAACTAATTAGTGGAAATATGGAATCAATATTCTTGAATGGCTTATGTGTGACTGGGGAGATCGGAGTCTAGATATTATTCTTATAAGAAATAAGAAAAAATAAGTACTAAATTATTTATTAAAAAGAAATACTCCCTCCGTCCCAAACGAAATGTCATGTTTCCTTTTTTGGCAATACACTCTCTATCTATACTTAATATTTAAATAATTATCATCAATCTACTTTATCTACTTTATACACATTTCTTAATCTACGTGTCGAAAAGAGTAGGATATTTCGTTTGGGACGGAGGGAGTAGTAATTTTGGGGACGACGGGTTATAATTAAATCTATATAAGTGAAAAATATATGAGTCATCAATCATCATAGGTCCAAACTGATTTTTGTAGGGGACTTGGGTCCAAATTGTTACACGTGCCCTTTTCAATTACACACAAACTTTGCTGCGCTCTTGCACAAAATGAGCGCACCATGCGCTCCCTTGATTCTCTTTATTGCCTACTCCTCCTTTCATGGCCTGTTTTACTATGCGCATCATGCGCAGCTTTACATATACTTTTTATTTATATTAAAAGTATTATTTAAAATATCATTTTTTAAATAAAAATATACTAATCTTATATGTAAATGACACTTCTACTTATATTAAATAATACTCCCTCTGTCCGCCAAAAGTATTCCACAATTACTATATTTGGCGTCCGCAAAAAGTATTCCACTTTCCTTTTTAAGTCATGGTCCCACCATCCACCTTTATATTTTATCCTTACAAACACTCTTTATTTACAAAAAACTCACTCCAAATTCAATCTCAACCACACATCTCATAAAGTGGTGGGACACTTTCTCCATTACATCAACATCATCTCCAATTTTATTAATTGAATGATGCTAATTTTTATGTAAATGATACTATTTACGTTAATAAATAGTAGTAATACTTTTTATATATGTAAATGACACTTTCAAAACATGTAAATGACACTAATTAACTATGCATTATAAATGACTCTTTTAATAAAGTAAAATGATATTTTTAATTAGTGCAAATGATACTTCATAAATGATACTATTTTTTTTTATAAAATCAAATTATACTTTGTATAAAATTAAATGATATAATACAAAAGACACTTTTAATGCATGCAAACAACACTTTTAATATATGAAAATTATAATTTTGAATGTGACCGAAAATAGTCTGATTTTTTTTATATATAAAATTTGATAAATTAAAAATAAATAATGTTGGATCGGGCGAACCAACCGAACCGACAAGAAGAACCAGCCTAGAATAATGCAAGGGCTGGAGGCCCAAAACTGGAGGGCATGGTGCACTCTCCCATTAGGGAGCGCACCGAAGATCGACTCTTTCAATTAATTAGGACCTAGTTTGTGTTGATTTAATATGCAGAAAAATAAATGAAATTGAAATTCAGGACACAAAGTGAGATATTAAGTGTGATATGCTGAATTTACGGGATGAGATTTAGTATTCCATAATTTTACGTGTGTCATTATGTCCCATTCTTATATTTATTATTTTAATAATATTTTTTATAAAAATAAAATCAATTATAATATTATGAATTATAATTAATTTTTATTTCAAAAAAAATAAAATTTTAAAAAGCTATACACCATAACTTTAAATTTATCAACCTATTAATAACTAATGAAAGTGAAAATAAATAATAAAAAATAATTATATACCCTAATTAAATGAAATAAACCGTAGTTAATAATCACAAAATTAAATTAAAACATACAAAATTAAAACTAGAGAAAACATATAAAAATAAATAAAATTGAAAATAAGGTAATATGAGACAAAATAAGGTATTTAATAAAATGAGATATTAAATATGATACGTTGAATCTGAATCTCTACCCTCTAATCGACTCAGTAGATTGGACATATAGAGGACAAAAGTTAGGCGTAATCTGCCCATGGCGGATAAGATGGTCCAAAGTGGACAGTCTATCATGAAGGACGCGCCAGCAAATGAGGGATCGTCTAATCGGAATAAATTTCTCCCAAATCCAGGATCTCCATATAATCTTAGGAAATCGATGACAATGATTGAAAAAGGTTATGGCAGCCATGACTCTAATATCGAGTGTCAGAAGCATTACCAACAAGCAGAAACAGGATGTCGCAATTAAACGATGTCTGAATGATTAATAACAAAATCTTCAGTGAAATGCCACACACCATCGAAAAAATAATCAGCTAATAATTTTATGACATTTGATGATTTTTTTTTTGCTGGTATTTAAATTTTCATGTAAAGATCACAATGAGGGCATTTTAGGGTTACAGGAGAAATTGACGAAATGGCGCTATCTCTCTCAAATTTCCACTCACCCTATGGCGTCTTTTCCGACCTTCAATAGGGTTGCTTCTGGTCGCCGCCGGCTATTGGGTTTCTCCGGCGCGGCATCGTCATGGATCTTTCCGTTCAGTCCGAGGGTTTTTCGAGAATCTCCACGAACTACCAGCCTATTTCTCGATCATCACCAGGCGCGCCGGCCTTTTTCTCGTCGTGTCGCGCTATAGGTCCGGTCCTTTCCGTTGGTGTCACTTTGAGCGACGATGCTCTCTTTCCAGAGATACGCACAGCCGCCATTCACTCATCCTCTTCTGGGGTTTCTACTTTGGGGAACCCTAGTTTGAAAATCATTTGTCCCAGTCTGGTTTCTGCTCCGCCGTCGCTCAACAATACTTCCGAAAATGCCGGCGCTTCGCGATTTGCTGCGGTTCACACAGTTTTTGCTCTTTTCCCTAAAACGATGGAGCAGGAAGGCTTTAAGTCTGCGTCAAACACCATTGCTCCTAGGGTTTTGAAACTTGCGGTTTCTTCTTTTTTGACGACGGAAGACACTTCTAGCGGGGCTGTTGCGTCTTCCGATGGATTGGAGGCAGGGAGGGGCGTCTCCGATCCTGGCATGAAGTTACCACCAATTACTCCAAAGCAGCCACGATCCTTTGCTTTAGCCGTGAAAACTCATATTTCCAAACTTCCGGACGTCCCTGCCCATGACTTCACTGTGCTCCGGCCTACGACTATCAACGACAGGTGTTGCCTTGTCCTTGATCTGGCGTTTCACCAACGACAGATCAAGAGGTTCGCTCACGCCATTCATGGACGCTTGTTACTCCACAAGGGCGACTCCCCGCATTTCGCAGCGGACCTCTGGGAAGAGCTTAATATTCTTTGGCAACCGTCCCAGCCGTGGCCGATCCACCCTCTTGGAAAAGGCTACTTTACTATGATTTTCTCAAACGCTGATGATTTGGCTATTGCTTTTGCCAAAACGACTTGGCGCCTCCGCTCTGGTATTCTTCATCTTCATGCTTGGGCTCCAAATCTTGATCCATACAAAGCAGTTTCCACTCTTACTCAGGTATGGATTCACATTTTTAATTTACCTCATGAACACTGGCATCCCGAGGTGCTCTCTGGTATTGCTCGTGAGGTGGGTACTCCTATTTTGGTTGATGGAATTTCTGCACATGCACACGTTGGTCACTTCGCTAGGGTGCTTGTTGAGAAGAATGTCACGAGTAAGGTTCCTGATTTCTTGGATATAAAATGTGGTGATGTTGATATGTCTATCGAATTTGGCTACGAGAATTTGTCGTATTTTTGCTATATTTGCAACGCTATGGGACATACTACTGACGAATATAGGAAAAGTACGGTAGCTAACGGTAAGGCGGAGGTGGTGCCGAAGATGGACAAGGATGTTGTGGGAGTTACTGATGTTCAAGGTCGCAAGAATGCCCAACTGAAGCATCGCTCTAATTGGCGACGTGTCAATCGCCAACAACGGGTTACTGCTCCCAAGGATCCGATTTGTAATGCTACCTCTAGTGCTAACAGGGAGATGATTCTTGTTGATCCGAGGGAACTTCCGCAGACGAACGTTGTTTCCACATCCAATCATTTTGCTGTTTTGGATAATCTTTTCGTTCAAGAGGGTGCGGTGGAGGATGACGATGATAATGACATTGTTTCGGATACGACTTATAATGGTTTACATGTTGCCCAGCCGTTGTCTTTCACGGCTGAGGCTGAGTTTCATTTTCAAGAGGAGGTTGCGGAAGATGTGGATAATGAGGATGTCCCTGAACACTCGGTTGGTGATGACAGGGCGGACCCGTCGGTTGGCAATAACATGGCGGACCCATCGGTTGGTATGGAGATTGTTCCGGTGAGGAATGACACTACCCGACAACCGGCAGATACTATTATTGTATCTGATACACAAATTGATATATACTGTCACTCCGACGCACTGTAGCAGTACTGATATGGCTTTGATTGTGACGCCAGGGAAGGCGACGATGGAGGATCCCCCTATAACTCGCGGCCGAGGGTGTCCGAAGGGGGCTAATAAGAAGGGGAGGGTTTCGGATTCCTCTATCAAGCACCGGCTTCGGTGTATAATCAAGAATGGTATGTCTTCGGATTTCCAACAAGCAACAAGCCGTGCTGCTGGTGCCGTTTTGCAGGGCGCCATTCTTGACACTCCGTCGCCGATGGAGTTCTTGAAAAAAGTGCAACATGCTCAGTCTGGAGGCGCGCTTATGCAAAATTTTGTGGTACACTCTTCTTCTTCTGACGCAACTCGAGCTATGTCGGCTGTGGTTTCTAAAAGATGGGGAGATATGCTGGACGACGAAGATTCTTTCAACGAGAGCGATCCTCTAAAAATGTTCTCATAGTTTTGGCTGTTTTTCGGTTACCCGTGGCTTCTCGCGGGTGCTTTCGCCTGTTTTTGTTTTATCTTTTGAACCTCTTTTCTCATTTTTAATAAAATTTCTATTTCAGCAATAACGATCACAATGACATTAATATAATTTTATGAGAATACTCATGTGCTACTATGTTAATTATTAATAGGTAAAATGTATCAGGTCCATCCGTTCCATAAATTTGTTTGATTTAATAATTTCCCCCCTCAACTCATCTAATAGACTTTTAACGATGAAACTTCTATAAAACTAAATTATTCACTTAAAAAAATAAAAAAGAAAAAAGAAACTCAATTATAAATGAATTAGATCAACTAATTGCCATTTATATATATATATATATATATATATATATATATGGAAATCAACAAAGCATGGTCAAAAAGGATTGTCTAATGTTAAATTATTAGATTCAGTCGCGGAATACCCCATTTATTTAATTAGTATGGAGAAAAAAAATTTCTATTTCATTTAACTTTACTCAAAAATGAAAAAAAAAAAAAAAATCTTCAGTTTCAAGCTATATATATATTCCCTCCGTCCCATGAAGCATGACCCAGTTCTTTTAGGCACCGAAATTAAAAAAAATAATATTTTGTGTGTTAATTGTGGTAGGTGAAAATGTGAATAAATGATAAATTTTTTGTCAGTTTTAGAAAAAGGTCAAGTTTCCTAGGACAAACCAAAAAAAATTGAGTCATGTTTCGTGAGACGGAGGGAGTATAAATACACACACTCAATATGGGGTAATTAAGATCATAAATAGTAGTCAAGAAAATAGTATTCCATTAATTCATAAAATATATTCCTATTAAGTTTGGTATCGAGTTAAAAAAAAATAATTGTGCATTTAACGAAAATAAATATTACTTTAAATTCCAAATTATATTTGCTTTACAAAAAACGTTTCAAACTATAAGAAATTTTTTTTAGCCCCAAAACTATTAAGTTTGTATAAAATAAATAAGAAGTAAAAACTATTTTTGTGCACAACGAAAAAAAAAAAGTAAGAAAAATATTTTACAGACGAAAATCACGAAAATTGCCGGTCCAAAGTACAAACAGAAGACGTTCAGTTTGGGAAGTTTCTCGGAATCTTCTTCATATGATATATATGTCCCATCCCATCTGAATTATTATCCCAGTGAATTAATTCAGAAATTTTCCCATATTAAAATTGTTTGTATTTGATGAAAAATCACCCATTGTGATTGTCTAGGCATTTTTGGATTATAGTACACAGATAACATATTTTACTGGTGTTGTAAATGAATGGGGTCATCAATTTAATTAAAAAATGTATAAAAAATCTATATATGTTAAATGAGGTTATATATTGATCTAGTGTTTCTTAAAATAAATTTATTTGCTTAATTTAATAATATAAAATTGCGTACAATCTCAATATTTGTAAATCAAATATTTTTGTGCAGATTGTTATCTCTATTTGATCATATGTTTTTTCTTTTCAAGTTGATTCTTGGATGGTCTTTGAATAGTCATTGAGATTAATTTATTGGAGAAGCATGCCTTCGATCTTCTTACATTATCTTTGAACTTTATGACGTTGATGCAGAGAGCCTTTGCCTTGTTTTTGAAATAAACGTTGAGCTTGACTTGATATTAGAACTTTGGAACGTTGATGCAGAGGGTTTTATGCCTTGTTTCTAGATCGAATGTTGGGTTTAACTTGAGCTTTAAGCTTTATAACGTTGATGCAGAGGGTTTTCACCTTATTTTTGGATCGAACACCTTAGATTTTATTGGCTCTTGATCGATATTCAGATTTTACTTGCTGCTAAAGAAATTGATCTTTATCTTTGTGATATAGTAAAATCTTTATCAATAATATATCATATTTAATCTTGAATTTTCATAAGATTTACAAACTGTAGTGGATAAAATCCGACTGACTAGCCCAGCCCTGCCCGGCAGCGCTCGACTGCCTGTAGTGGATAAAATCCGACTGACCAGGGAATCAGCGAAACCCTCGCCAGATGAGTCAGCGAAATCCTCGCCAGAGGAGTCAGCGAAATCCTTGCCAGAGGAGTCAGCGAAATCCTCAAAAGGCGGGACCAGAGAAATCCCAAGAAAGGCAACCCTGACTCTGCCCAGCGCGATCCCTCTGCTCTGTCAGCGGTGCGATCCCTCTGCTCTGGCAGAGGCGCGATCCCTCTGCTCTGGCAGCGACACGATCCCTCTGCTCTGACAGAGGCGCGATCCCTCTGCTCTGGCAACGACATGACGGAGGCGCGATCCCTCTGCTTTGGCAGCGGCATGATCTCTCTGCTTCGGCAGAGGCGCGATCCCTCTGCTCTGGCAGCAGCGCCATAGCAAACATTTCAACACGAAAGTATACAAACTGGATTATAAGTTTACGAAAACCTAGTCAAACATGGGTGACTAGGTCAAACGAGAGTCGCGGAAGATCGTTTCCTAAAAAATCGGAACCTCTAGGGTTTCAAAGAACATTCCAAAGAGCCCTAACCCTAGTCGCCTCCCTGCAGGCCCATAACCTATATATACTACTTCACTAACACAATCGAGGTACGCCGTCACGAACATTCATTCTTATACTTACGATCTTTTACTCCCGCTATCTTGGCTCCTCCGCTCCGCCTCCACGCTCTCAACACTCGAGGGTTCCGATCGTCCGACTAGTCCCGCTAGCTCCGACGCCCGTCGCCCCTTGATTCATATCGATCACTAGTTCTGCCTCCGACTACTGGATCGTCCCGATCATCCGGAGAATTCCTTTAATATTATCCTTTCTCTATCTCTTCTCCATCATTTAATTATTGTTATTACGTTACTTACGTTATTACTTATATCAACTCACTGACTTGAGCATCGGAGGCCCTTCCATCGACACCCCCACCGGTGCTCTTCGGAGGGCTCTAACGTTGCTTGTGGTTTCAGGTTGCTAGTGCCCGTCGATCCTGACGTGACTGACATCATTTCCGTAATTGTCGGATTCATCCCCAACACAAACTAAATAAAATATAAAATCAATAAATATTTATGTAAAACTCGTTGGTGAATCAATGAATGTAAAACCCCATGGAACTGAGATCAACCCAGATGACCCTTCATCATCGGTAAGGAACAATAGATCGGAGACCATCCATCCTGACCTGGATACCCTTCTTGTGAATGCAGGTGAAACGCGCACCCTAAATCGGACGCCCGGAGCAACCGGAACAAATGTCACAGGTGCCCTCACACAGGCCAACTTAGCAACTGGGGGAATGGACCACTCCACCCCGATCGGCCGGACCGATATCGCCCGTGGTCACGTAGTGCCGACACGACCACACGAAGATGCTCTCATGTGTGACGCCCCAACAAGTCAACTAGAGGGACCGAGGTGAGCGATTCCAATCGGTCATAATGGCAACACGCCAGATCAACTACCTCTTGGTGATCAGAGCCGACACGGCATGCGGGGCATCCAACAAAGTATGGACCCCGTCCTGGCCAGAAGATTGGTAGACATGGAAGCCATCATCCAACGAATCCCAGGGGTCCCGGCCCCGATCAAGAAGAGTGCAGAGAGTTGCTACGCTGACTATCCGTTCGTGGATAAGATAGCTTTGGTGGAAATGCCCAGAAAGTTTAACTTTCCACATATGAAGATGTTCGACGACGCATCCGATCCAAACGACCACATAGCTCAATACCGCCAGAGAATGTTCACCGTGGCTATCCCTCGTGACATGAGGGAGGCATGCATGTGTAAGGGGTTCGGTTCTAGTCTAATAGGACCGGCCCTCCAGTGGTATACGAATCTCCCAAATAACTCTATTAGCTCTTTCGCCCAACTAACTGATATTTTTGTCCAACAGTATGCAAGTAGCAGGAAATTGGAGAAGATCTCGGAGGACTTGTACGCCATTGTCCAAAGGCATGGAGAACCACTTCGAGACTACATTGGACGTTTCAACAAAGAGAAGGTGTCAATCACCAACTGTAGCGAGCAAACCGCTGTCACCGCTTTTCGCAAGGGACTATTGCCCGGCTCGGATCTTTATAAAACTCTCACCAAGTATCCATGCAAGACCATAGAGGACGTGTTGATTCAAGCGTGGGCACAGATTAAGTGGGAGGAAGACCAATACAACATGCAGAGGGCCTTCCCACCTAGTAGACCCGAAAGAGACCACCGGGTGGATAGGAGGTCGGGTCGTGACAGACGTGCTGAACCGTATCCACCTTATCGACAAAGCAGAGGAAGGGATGAGTACGATAGGGCACCCGACACACGCCCCCGCGAGTAAGCAAAGATTCCAGAATATGCCATATCCATCTCCCCCGTCGAAGCAGTTGAAGCACTAAGGAATCTGGGCAACAAGGTCAAATGGCCAGAGAGGATGAGGGCCCCAGCCGACCAGAGGGACAGGTCCAAGTGGTGCGAATTCCATGCAGACCATGGGCATCGGACAGAGGATTGCATCGCCCTCAGATTGGAAGTGGCCCACCTACTAAATCAAGGCCACCTCACCGATTACCTAACCGAAAAGGGCAAGCTTACCCTACAACAAGGAAGGGATAGACAAGAGAAACACAGAGACGACAGCCCGCCAGACCCGCCACACCATGAGAGAACGGTGAACGTGATATCCGGAGGCTCCGAAGTCAGCAGAATCACCCACTCAGCCGCCAAGAGACACGCCAGACAGGCTAGATCAAGCAAATCAGGGGTTCCGCCTTCCGGCAAAGCTGGACCAACGGATCCAACCCTAACTATCAGCTTTGCAACATCCGAATTAGACAAGCTTCTACACCCCCATCATGATGCTTTAGTTATTTCCATTTATATTGCTAACTGTTTAACAAAGCGTGTGCTAATAGACAATGGTAGCTCTGCCAATATTTTGTTTTGCAGTGTATACAGGAAAATGGGTTTGGACGAGTCCAAACTAATCAAGAAAGCGGCCGTACTCGTTGGCTTCAGTGGCGAGAGTACGACTACTGTAGGGGAGATCGATCTTCCCGTCTATGCAGAGGGAGTCAACCTTTCCACTAGGTTTCTCGTGGTAGACGCCCCGTCAGCATACAACGTCATCCTAGCCGTCCATGGATCCACAGAATGGAAGCAGTATCATCCACCTATCATCAAGTCATACGATTCCCAACCAAGTGGGGAGTTAAGGAGATCAAGGGAGAGCAGAAGGACTCCAGGGCGTGCTACCAAATCACTATGAAAGCGAAAAGCCCGTCTTTATAGCAATTACAGCAAGAAGCTTCGTCCCATTCAAAGCACATGGGAGAACAGGAACACCCAAATCATACCCTGCAGTGCACTCAAGACATGAGTCAGCACACGGAGCTACAGAGAAATCGAAATCTACAGAGCAGAGAAGTCGAAATCTACAGAGCAGAGAAGTCGAAGTCTGCAGAGCAGCGAAGTCGAAGATTCTTGGCAGAGCAGCGAAGTCGACGAGCTGCCAGAGCAGAGGAGTCGAAGCTGCCAGAGCAGCGAAGTCGATAAAGGCCAGCGCAGCGAAGTCACCGAGGTGCCAGAGAGAAAGTCGAAATCTGTGAGGTGCCAGAGCAGAGAAGTCGAAATCTGCAGAGCAGAGAAATCAAAGTCTGCAGAGCAGAGAAATCAACAGACGGAGCACTATAATCGAGCTGCACAAACGAAGAGACCACGCAGCCTGATCGAGGAGGAGACGGTGGAGATAGATGAAATTCAAATTAATGCGAGCTTTCCAGACCACAAAGTTCGGATCGGAGCACAACTCGAACCAGAGCTCAGATAGAAGCTTATCAATTTCCTATCTGATTATTACGATTGTTTCGCTTGGTCCCATAAGGACATGACAGGGATTGACCCTAGTATCATTGTTCACAGGTTACAGGTCACCCCGGGCTACCTACCGAGGAAGTAAAAACGTAGAAAGTTTGCACCAGAGAGGAACCAAGTAGTGAATGATGAAGTCACAAAGCTCCTCAAGAATGGACTGATTCGGGAGGTCCACTATCCCGAATGGCTCGCAAACGTGGTGGTAGTCAAGAAAAAGAATGACAAATGGCGGGTCTGCATCGACTTCACGGACCTCAATAAGGCATGCCCGAAAGACTCGTTCCCGCTTCCACACATCGACATGCTAGTAGACGCGACAGCAGGCCATGAATTGATGAGTTTTATGGACGCATACTCGGGATACCATCAAATCCAGATGCACCCTGATGATGAGGAGAAGACGACCTTCATGACCAGCGTAGCGTTATTTTGCTACAAGTATATGCCATTCGGATTGAAGAATGCAGGAGCAACGTATCAACGCCTGGTCAATCGGATGTTTGCAAGCTTGCTGGGCCAAACAATGGAAGTCTACATCGATGACATGCTGGTAAAGTCCATCCGCGCGGGGGACCACATTGATCATTTGAGGGAGACATTTGAGATTCTTAGAAAATACAATATGAAGCTAAATCCTACTAAATGTTCTTTTGGTGTCAATGCAGGAAAGTTCCTAGGTTATATGGTTACCCAGCAGGGAATAGAGGCAAACCTGGCTCAAATCGACTCGATCCAGAGAATTCCTTCCCCCACCTGCGTGAAAGACGTCCAAAAACTAGCGAGGAGAATAGCCGCTTTAAGCCGCTTTATTTCAAAATCGTCCGAAAAATACCACCTCTTCTTCAACACTTTGAGGAAGTAAAAAACGTTCGAGTGGACTGAGGAGTGTGAGGAAGCCCTAAAGCAGCTCAAGCAGTACTTGACTAGCCCGTCATTACTCGCAAAACCAAAGAATCACGAGACTTTGTTGGTGTATCTGGCCGTCTCTGATACAGCCGTCAGTGCCATGTTGGTCAGAGAGGAAGAGGGAAAGCAGTCACCAATCTACTACGTGAGCAAGTCACTACTTGATGCAGAGACCCGATACAGCTAGCTAGAGAAGCTGGCCCTCGCACTGGTCCATGCAGCCAGAAAGTTACGTCCGTACTTCCAATGCCATCCAATCGTAGTCGCCACTACGTACCCCTTAAAGGCCATACTCCATAAGCCGGAACTATCCGGTCGATTGACAAAGTGGGCAGTGGAGTTGAGTGAATACGACATCACATACAAACCACGGACCGCACTTAAATCTCAGGTATTAGCCGATTTTATTGTTGACTTTGCACCTAACCTTATTATACAGGCCAACAAAGAGTTATGCTATCTGACGGAAGAGCTCGATCAAACTCGAACGTGGAAACAATATGTTGACGGGTCCAGCAATATGAGGGGAAGTGGACTTGGCTTGGTCCTTATTTCACCTCAGGGCGACATGGTCGAACAATCAATTCGGTGTCAATTCAAGGCAACCAACAACGAGGCGGAGTATGAGGCAATGCTGACTGGACTTGAATTGGCCAAGGAAATGGAGGTCAAACGAATCAATGTCTTCAGCGACTCCCAGCTTGTGGTCAATCAAATGCAATGATCCTATCAAGCCAAGGACGCCAAAATGATAGCCTATCTGGGCAAAACAAAAGAGTTACAGTTGAGGTTTGAGGAGTTCACCTTGAGCCAAGTTCCACGAGGGGACAATAGCCATGCCGACGCATTGGCCAACTTAGGGTCATCCATCCAGACCACACAACCAAAGGTCATTCAGATAACCTGCCTCCAATGGCCAGCGACTCAAAAGGATAAGGAGGAACAAGTCCATGAAGTGTCAGCCGAACCAACCTGGATGACCCCCATAATGGATTACTTAGCACAAGACACACTTCCAGATGACAAAAATGAAGCCCGCCAACTCAAAGCCCAAGCAGCCCGATTCTCTATTATTCGAGGTAAATTGTATAAACGCTCTTACAGTGGTCCATACTTGAGATGTATTAACCATGCAGAGGCAAGATATGTCCTTTCCGAGCTACATGAGGGAGAATGCGGCAACCATTCGGGTGGAAGAAGCCTCGCCCATCGAGCCCTGACTAGTGGATATTATTGGCCCACCATGAAAGCCGATTCAGCAGACTATGTCAAGAGATGCGATAAGTGCCAACGATTTGCCCAAGTCTCCCACTTACCCCCAGAGCCACTAAAAGCTATCACCTCTCCATGGCCCTTCATGAAATGAGGGATGGACATCGTAGGCAAACTACCCATTGCCCCTGGGCAAAAAGTCTACATGTTAGCTGTGACAGACTACTTCACCAAGTGGATCGAGGCAGATTCTTTTCACCAGGTTAGGGATAAAGAGGTAAAAGGTTTTATCTGGAAGAATGTTATATGTAGGTATGGGGTGCCCAAGGAGATCGTCACGGACAAAGGGTCCCAATTTATAAGCGCAGACTTTCAAGATTTTTGCAGCTTTTGGAACATCAAGCTAAGCTTCTCAACGCCAAGATACCCCCAAGCCAACGGGCAAGCTGAATCATCCAACAAGACCATCATGAACACACTTAAGAAACGATTGGAGAAGGCGAAGGGAAAATGGGCGGATGAACTACCCGGTGTCCTATGGTCTTACCGGACAACCACAAGAACCTCGACGGGAGAAACCCCCTTCTCCCTCGCTTATGGAATGGAAGCAGTCATCCCCACAGAAAGCGAAGTGCATACCGCTAGGTATGAGTTTACCACAGACCACGACAACCATGAAGCCATGTGCCACGAGCTCGACCTACTCGACGAGAAGAGGAATAAGGCAAACATAAGAATAGCCTCATAGCAACAAAGTATTGCCCGACACTACAACAAGAACACTCGCACGCGAACCTTCAAACCGGGCGATTGGGTACTTCGCAAGGTATTCCAGAATACCAAGGAGGCAGGGGCTGGCAAGCTAGCCCCGAATTGGGAAGGACCCTACTTGGTCACCAAGGTGATCGGACATGGAGCCTATAGGCTACAAGCAACAGACGGGCGTGAAATCAACAACAGTTGGAACGCCCTACATCTCAAGCAGTACCATGCCTGACCCTAAACTCTACAAATTTCACTTTATTTCAATAAGGTCTTCCGAGACCCATATAATCTACTACACGTTTACTGACCTTTGCATGCAGGTCAGAACTACATTCGGGCTTGATCCCTTAATTGGGTATGTAGGCAGCTCTAAGGAGCGCAGCCCCCTTCCCCCTCCCCCTCCATACCTCGCCAGAGAAATGGCCCTCGCCAGAGAAATGGTCTTCGCCAGAGAAATCACACTCGCCAGAGGAATGGCTCCACACCCAGGGGGGAAAAACTTTAAATGTAAAAGGCGCAAGCCCATTTCACCCCGCATACATTGCATTTAGCCTTAAGTTTAAACAACTAAGTCTAAATGGGGGGGAAAAACTTTAAATGTAAAAGGCGCAAGCCCATATCACCCCGCATATATTGCATTTAGCCTTAAGTTTAAACAACTAAGTCTAAATGGGGGGAAAAAAGCTTTAAATGTAAAAGGCGCAAGCCCATATCACCCCGCATATATTGCATTTAGCCTTGAGTTTAAATAACTAAGTCTAAATGGGGGGAAGAAAACTTCATGTAAAAAACGCAAGCTCGTCCCGCCCCGAACGTCCTAAATTTAGACTTAAGTTTCAACAACTAAGTCTAAATGGGGGGAAGAACTTACATATACAAGGCACATGCCCGTTTCACGCAAAACCTGAAATAAAGACCCGTCGTGTTCATCAGCGCAAAGCGCGCCTCTCCCAAACTGAAAAATTTTCGCTTCGCCAGAGAAATGGCCTTCGCCAGAGAAATGGCTCTTGCCAGAGAAATCACACTCGCCAGAGGAATGGCTCGTGTCAGAGAAATGGCCTTCGCCAGAGAAATGGCTCTTGCCAGAGAAATGGCCTTCGCCAGAGAAATGGCTCATGCCAGAGAAATGGCCTTCGCCAGAGAAATGGCTCTTGCCAGAGAAATCACATTCGCCAGAGAAATGGCTCTTGCCAGAGAAGTCACACTCGCCAGAGGAATGGCTCGTGTCAGAGAAACGGCCTTCGCCGGAAAGATCACCAAAAGAGCGGGGAAATCTCCCGCCTAGGGGCAAATTTACTCTTATGCCCTCGACCATGCGAGGCGCATGTTTTAGCAACGAATTTACTATTTTACCCCCAGCATGGGTTTATAAATAGCCATGTACGCATAATCTGAAACCTACGTTATCTTTTCTTGCAACACTACAACAATTTACTCTCGTGCTCTCAACAATCCAATTACCCTCTCTCACCTTTCCAATCAAACACTAGGTACAATTCGCGGTTCAACAACAATTCACCGATTGATTCTATATCTATTCATCTGTGATTCATCACCACCGTAACGTCCAACGCCATTAGATACATTTTGGGTCTCTGAAAGTGCCGCAGGTCTAGGACGCCCAGTGTTGTGTCACCCCGACCATTTAATTCCACGTTTTTTTGGCTCACCTGTTTCACGCGAACTGCCGGGAATCAAAGAAAAGGGCAACGCCCTGCTCACTATGCACACCCTATACAAGTTAAATTTCACTCCCTAGTTGAAAAAATTCCAACTATGGAGTGGGGGACAAACTGTAGTGGATAAAATCCGACTGACCAGCCCAGCCCTGCCCGGCAGCGCTCGACTGCCTGTGGTGGATAAAATCCGACTGACCAGGGAATCAGCGAAACCCTCGCCAGAGGAGTCAGCGAAATCCTCGCCAGAGGAGTCAGCAAAATCCTTGCCAGAGGAGTCAGTGAAATCCTCAAAAGGCGGGACCAGAGAAATCCCAAGAAAGGCAACCCTGACTCTGCCCAGCGCGATCCCTCTGCTCTGTCAGCGGTGCGATCCCTCTGCTCTGGCAGAGGCGCGATCCCTCTGCTCTGGCGGCGACATGATCCCTCTGCTCTGACAGAGGTGCGATCCCTCTGCTCTGGCAGAGGCGCGATCCCTCTGCTCTGGCAACGACATAATCCCTCTACTCTGGCGGAGGCGCGATCCCTCTGCTTTGGCAGCGGCATGATCTCTCTGCTCCGGCAGAGGCGCGATCCCTCTGCTCTGGTAGCAGCGCCATAGCAAACATTTCAACACGAAAGTATACAAACTGGATTATAAGTTTACGAAAACCTAGTCAAACATGGGTGACTAGGTCAAACGAGAGTCGTGAAAGATCGTTTCCTAAAAAATCGGAACCGCTAGGGTTTCAAAGAACATTCCAAAGAGCCCTAACCCTAGTCGCCTCCCTGCAGACCCATAACCTATATATACTACTTCACTAACACAATCGAGGTACGCCGTCACGAACATTCATTCTTATACTTACGATCTTTTACTCCCACTATCTTGGCTCCTCCGCTCCGCCTCCACGCTCTCAACACTCGAGGGTTCCGATCGTCCGACTAGTCCCGCTAGCTCCGACGCCCGTCGCCCCTTGATTCATATCGATCACTAGTTCTGCCTCCGACTACTGGATCGTCTCGATCATCAGGAGAATTACTTTAATATTATCCTTTCTCTATCTCTTCTCCATCATTTAATTATTGTTATTACGTTACTTACGTTATTACTTATATCAACTCACTGACTTGAGCGTCGGAGGCCCTTCCATCGACACCCCCACTGGTGCTTTTCGGAGGGCTCTAACGTTGCTTGTGGTTTCAGGTTGCTAGTGCCCGTCGATCCTGACGTGACTGACGTCATTTCCGTAATTGTCGGATTCATCCCCAACACAAACTAAATAAAATATAAAATCAATAAATATTTATGTAAAACTTGTTGGTGAATCGTGAATGAATGGGTGACGGTTTAATCGGTGAATTATTATTAAATTATGAATTATACCTAGTGTTTGATCGAGAAAGGTGAGATAGAATTGCTTGAAAACACAAGAGAAGCTGATGTTGTATTCAAAAGTAATGATAGCGTGTCCTACAAAGCACGAGTGCATGGGTATTTATAGATTACATGCTAGGGGTAAAATAGTAACTTCGCCTCTAAGAACATGCTCCCCGCGTGGTCGAGGGCATAATGGTAAATTCGTTCACGGGCGGGCGATTCCTCTGCTCTGGTGCATGGGCAAACCGCCTTTCTGCTCCTTAGTGACTTCTCTAGCGAGAGCCATTCCTCTGGCGATGATCATTTCTCTGGCGACATCCGTTCCTCTGGCGAGGTCCGTTCCTCTGACAAAGATCATTCATCTGCTCTGCATATATTACTCCTCATCAATCGTGTGCCTACACTATGATATGCTATTATTCTATAGCAATTACATAATGTCTTTTTAATAATTTTTATATTAAATAAATCGAAATACATAATTTAAAATTTTAAAACATTAAAACTAAGAAAAAAAGGAAAATTAAAAGCGATTAAAATAAGGTTTCTAGTTTTAGGGTATATTACTCCCTCCGCCCACGAAAAATTTGAGTTTTCTTTTCGGTTCATCCACAGAAAATTTATCACTTTCATTTATAGTAGTAGGGTCCACACAACTTACTCACATTTAAAGTGAGACTTTTACTCTCAACTTCACTCACATTTTATTAAAATCCGTATCGTTTACAATCCAACAATTTTTTTTTGCGGATAGAGACGATATTAATTATTTAAAGATATAAATGATTTAATATGTCAAGATTTTAAATTATCAAAATTTATCCATTTTAAATCTATTTTTATAATGAAATTAAAGGTACTATGATCTTTCATTAAAGACACACTTTACATATTTTTATTCAAAATATAATTAAAAAAATGTGCTCTATTTACAAAATAAAAAAAATAAAGAAATTTAAAATTTGAAGATTAGTAGTAGTTAATTAAGGGGTTATTGGATGGTCAGATTTTCATGTATTGATTTTAAATTTTACATAAATTAGGACAATAGTTTATCTTTAATTTACAAAATTATCATTAAAATTGATTTGAAAGGAATTTCAAATTAAATTTTTTCCTTTTTTTTAAACCTAAGACATTTCACAAAGAAGAGTTTTTTATTGCCTCAATTTTTTCATTTGGACTAAATCTCATTGGCGAAAATTCTCCTTTTAAATAGTATAGGTTTAGTGAAAAGAAACCGGTGCAAAGACAATTCTATTAAGATACTTGAGTGATGTGATATCTTAGTCCATGTTTGGTTGGACTTTTTTGGAGTTTGGAAATAGATTCAATTATTTATTGTTTGATTTTGATATTAAGTTAACTATTATTCTTACTTGTGGGTTACACAATCACCCAATTTGTTACTCCTCAAAATAGAGGAGAAATAAAAGAAATGAAATCATTTACTAATGATTTATTTTCATTGTTGAACTAAACATTCAATAAAAATAACAGTTATTGTTACCATTCATCCTATTTATTTGATTTCATTCATTTTCATTCTTCTACTTGAACCAAACTAACACTTAGTCTATTTACGATATAGAGTATAAAATTGCTTTGAATTTATAAGAGGGAAAATATAATTATTAATATTGTTCCTTTTTATCCTACTAACAACAATACTTTTCCTTCCCTTCTGGCATCAGTCTCGAATCGATTGGAGCACCAGTCATTGAAATTAAGATCAAAACCGAAAATTCTCTTAATTTGAAATATAAAAATCCCTTATAGTAATTGATTAATTCGGCATCCATTTAATACGAAAATTTCACCTGAAACAATCATGAAACAATAGCTCCAATAGAATTAATTTTGTTAGAAGTCTAGAACTTACGTGCGAGGCTATTAACTTATTTGACTCTGCAAACATAGCGACAATTAAAAGACAAAGTTTACCGACTATTGTACATTCTTAACTTTCTACTTTGACAAAGTTATGATGTAACACTTGTAGTAAAATGCAAGTTTTACATATTACAAGTAACTCGAGACTTGAGAGTTATAGGTATGATTGTTATATGTTATAATAACCAATATTATTATTATTATTATTATTATTATTATTATTATTATTATTATTATTATTATTATTATTATTATTATTATTATTATTATTATTATTATTATTATTATTATTTTATATAGTAGTTACTCGATTCCGAATTTTAATTGTGTATCAAACTAGTTATTCTTTTGACTTTTGAGAATAGTGTTGAGTAGGGATCAGGGGGCTTAGCCCACCGGCCACCGGATCCTCACTTAAGTGAAATGACCCGGGTTCGATCCCTCTTGGGAGCGAATTGGAGATTGGAGATATAAGGTGGATTTTGGTGAATGGAGAGATAAGGTGGTTCTTGTAGTGGATGGGGAACTAATTACTAACATCTAACATGACTTTGTCCGATCAAAAAAAAAAAAAGGATCAAGGGTATCAGCGAACTAAGCTATATCGGGAAATTACTTGAAAATTGATATACCCTTGTGACCTTGGAGGGTATTTGACTAAGTTTATTTTAAAAGATTTACAAATTTTTGGAGCTTATAAGATGTTTCAATATTTTATAAAATATAATTTTGTAAGAGTTTATAAATTATTAAAATATTTAGATAATTGAGCACCTAAACTAGAGAAAAAATTTATAGTGAGAGAGAAAGAATTTTAAGTTAAAGAGAGAAAAATTTTGTTAGAGAGAAAAAATCGAAGGCGATGAAATTAGAATTATATATGATGAAAATAAAATATCATAATTGAGTTATTTTTCTGAAATGATTTTTGTTTATAAAATAATGAGAAAATAAATTAGAGTCGATGAACTTATTTTTTAGGAAGATTACAAGCTCTTAGTTCTTGTAGTACTAAATTTGATTGAATATCATTTATAATAATCTTAATACTTATATTAAATAAAAAGGGTCACTTTCAACGTATTATTTTATTAAAATCATATATCATCAGTTATGTAATAATTCATACTCCTATTAAGATACTACTTAAAACGGGTCACTTTCAACAAATTATTTTATTAAAATCATATATCATCAGTTCTGTTATAATTCATATTAATAAATTTGATTTTTAATCGATATTTCCTAATTATTTTTCAAGCTTGCCTAAACTCACTGAGATTAGTGAGTCGATCTCTAATTTTTCAGTATTAATTTGACTACAATTAGAGTTCGTTTGCTATGCATAATAAAAGTAAAATAGATATCTATTGCACTTTAATATGTTGTTTATTTTGTTTGCTTTAAAAATCAAAATCATATAAATTAATGACCTGTTATTATTATTCATATCTTTTTAATTTTGTAACTAGATAAAAAATTTAGATTTATTTATATATTTTACTAAACATGATTGATCTAATAAATTAATATATATTTTCATAAAAAAAACTATCTTACATTATTCTATACCACGTGACAGGGGAATTTGTCTGTATTTAGGGCTGGCAATTTTCGACACGACACGAAAACACGACACGAAACCGCACGAAATTAATGGGTTAGTAACACGCACGATAAGGTTCGGGTCCTTATCGGGTCGACCTGATAAGGACCTGATAATTTCGGGTCGGGTTGGGTTGGGTTCGGGTCGGATTCAGGTAACCCGATAGTGATATTATTATTTTTATTAAATATTTATTTTAATTTTTAAATTTTCGATTTCTTAGTTTAGGCCTTAGGGTTTCATTCATTTCAAATTTCAATCAATTATTTGCACTAGAGATTGGTTGTTTGGAGAAAAATGTATGAGTTTTTTGTGTTATTAATGTTAACATTTTATATTATTGATATATATTTAATATTAATTCATATTTTTTTTTCGTTCAAAGCCTTCAAAAGCGAAGTACCAGCATCTAAGTTAGCCGAAGACTTTCTACATGGCGATGATGAACCTCAAACCGAATCTTCTTCGGTCTCCACTATTGCTGTTGCATGAAGGCTGTCACTTAGTCTAGTTATGTTTTGATTTGTTAAGCTCACTTGGATTATGTTGTAGTTATGATAGGGATTGACGATTGACGACTCTTGGTTGATGCATTGTTATTTTCATTTGAGCTTATTATATTTTGTTAAGCTTATTGGTTTAATGTTTTATATTGATTGGATTTTTAGTTTGGCATATGTTGAATTGTTGATTTATTGGATATGTTGATTGTTGAGCATATGTGATGAATTTTGTATTTTTTTTTTTTATATTATTATTCATGTGAATGAATCAAATCAAATTTGTGTTGTTATCAGGTCGTAATCAGATCGTGTCGCTATCGTGTTGTGTCAACCCGATTCAAATCGGGTTGTTATCAGGTCGTAATCAGATTGTGTCGCTATCGGGTCGTGTCAACCCGATTCAAATCGGGTTGTTATCGGGTTCGTGTCGGGTTCGGGTTGGGTTCGGGTTTAGGTGTATCAGGTTGGGTTCGGGTTGGGTTTTAGCATTCCCTTATCAGGTCGGGTTCGGGTTTGGCCTTATCAGGTCGGGTTGATATCAGGTCGACCCGATAGCGATCCGACCCGCACGATTTGCCAGCCCTATCTGTATTTAACAGTTTTGCATTTATATCCCCAGTACTGGGTATTAGGATGTTAGAATATTTGAAAAAAAAAAAAAAAAAAAAAAAGATGACGCTACACTACTACAGGCTCAAGACAACTAATTATTTTTTCAATATTTAACATGTCCTGTTGTTGTGTGCAAACATAATTATCTAGAAAGATAAAGTAATTATAATTTTGTTTTTAGTGTAGGGAAGGGCGATGGAGCTCATGTTCATGTATCACTCGGAAAGATGCACATCCAAAAGGATCATGATAGAATGTTACTAGTATTTAAATAATATTTAAATGTATTGGTTCTCGGACATTCTTCGGACACGTTTCACACGAAACTAAAGGGTTCAATATATTCGTTTGTTTTATCTCTAAAAAAAAATTACTATTTTTGTTTGTTTTGCTAAATCCAGTTAATGGTTGTTTGAGTGGGCTACCATGATACTTTCCTTGAAATTTCACACAGTTCTCATGCATGCAATGCAACCATGTTTTAATTCAACGAAATTTCAACAACTTTATTTTATTCAATTTCAAGATTTGGTTGCGGCTGCTGCCATATCTTGTTGAATAGATTGCATGTGATAAGTTTTCCTCACATAAAGATAAAAAAATCGATAGTCATTGTATTTTATTTAGGATAGATCTTGTCACAAAGTTGAGATCATATTAAGAAATAAAAGACTACTTGGTTTTGAAAAAAAAGAGCATCTTAAGTTTATTATTATCGAGTTTCATAAACCTAAATCAAAGTTACAACCAATACTGGACTGTCCCGAAACATTTTGGTTGGGCCTGGGCCTGTAAATATGGGCTTCCTGGATTTATATTATCGGAGTTTGGGCCATCATCATAGAAGATCCCCGGTGATGCTACAAATACCCACCTTTTCTTTATAGCCCTTATTTTTAAAATAAAAATAAAAATACTAAATGACCCCTATACTCCAAATTAAATAGCCTAAAAATGGTGTGCGTGTGTTGGCTAAGCGGTAAGGGGTTAATGCCTAAGGTCAAAGATCTTGGGTTCAGGTTCCCTGTGGCGCGGTCTTTTAATTTCTTTATTTAATATTGTAAATTTATCAAAAAAAAAAGCCTAAAAAATCCAAGAAAATAAAACAAGCTCGAACACCTTGATGGAAAATTGACGCCTCATATTCATAAATTTGTACTATGCTATATTTTCTCCACCATTGTAACAAAAGATCAAGCTGCAGAGATCATGCCTAGTTTATATATAGAAAAGAGAGGTGTGCACTGCATGAGAAGGAAGTGGATCAGTATTAAATTTGAGCAGTTTTGATCGAGGCCAAACGAGAGATGAGAAGCTGCTGGAGTTATGGGTTTGTTGATCAAACTCCTACTATTTACCATCTAAATTTGCAGACACAGACGAAATATTATCTATTGCCTACTTTGATTCAGAATTAATGATGTTTTAGGGCATCGCAATAATGAAAACGGTCGGCAACACGACAACATTGTTCAGGAGCAGTAGCAGATTGTAGGTGGGCAGTGGAAGTTGGAGTTCGAGGGCAAATGCAATTTGAGGATCTTTATGTTCTCGAAACTTTAATTTAGGGGGATAAAATGATAAATTTATATAAATATTTTTGATTATATATTAAATAAAAGGCTATAGTAAATTAAATATGGGCTATCGATAAAATTACAGGAAGTATCCTTGAGTCTTAGTAGTAATTTGTACAAAGATATTGGGTAGGATAATTATATTTATAGCCCATAATTTAATTTATATAGACCTATCTAAAATAACAGTAATAAATGTATTATTTTACTCGATAGTTTGTAATCCAAAAATAAATACTCTAAAGTAATAATAAATGTAAAAAATCACTTTACTTTTGTTTTGTTGTTTTATTGCTACAGCTCAAAGACGATTAATAGTTTGTCTGATTTTGGAATACTTGACACATGCTTCGTAGATCTTCCCCTTTGTTGGCTTTCCATCGTGGTTGCCTTTGAAAAGAAATTGAACCATTTGCTACCTTTTCACTGTTGTCAAATTTTTCTTGTTCATTTAGATATTTTTAGAAGTTATGAATTGATTTAGAGGCTTTAGTAGTGTTTCCTATTTATAGACACTCTCTTGTATTTGAATTTGTAAATTTTAGATATATTAAGAGGGAAATTAGAATTTGATAGCAAAAATTTTGGCACCAAATATTGGTTGTAATTTGCATTTAAGAGGGAACGTTGCAAATAGGAGAGAGGTTCTATGTGAATATTTCAAAAATTCAAATCACAGTTCAAACCATTCAAGTTGTTTAATTTAGGGCATATCCAACGGGACTAAAATAGCGTTCATGATTTTTTGCCATGGAATCTGTCTCCAAACTATATGTTATTTGATGTTCTATTTTGGTGTAATGAACATTGTTGTGCTATTTTTGTTATGCATTGTTATTGCTATTATTATAAATTTTTAAATAGAACTATTATTATAAATTGTAGTAGTATTTATGTTTTACTCTCTCAGTCTCTTAAGAGTGTGTATCATTTTTGGTGTCATGAATTTTAATAAAGATTAGATGAGTGTGCTGTGAGTTGAGAAGGAGATCCACTTTCTTATAATGTTATGTGCTGAAATAGTATTCAAAAGTAAAAAAATGCACACTCTTGTGGGACGTATCACAATGAAAAAAAAGTGCACACTTGCCAAAGCCCGTTGTTAAGACTTCGGGCAAATGAAATTTGTAATTGTCCTATGCCCTGCAATCAAGATTAGTTAATGGCAAGTATATGGTCGAACCCACAGGGAATCGATGTATCTCGGTACTCAGTGTCACAATTTATAAAGGGTTGCCCTCTCTGGGCAAAGGTTTCACTCGCCAGTACTCTGGCCAAATACGGAATGTAAATCTAAATTTGGGCAATATGTAAAAGCTGAAAATAAACAAGAAAAATATCAGTAATAAAGGGAACATGTTCTAAGTAAGGTATTTGATAATTCATTCGGTCATTGGTACAAGGCTTTTCATTGTGCCTTCATGTCTTTTGTTATGGTCCGTTTGATCAGTGAGTTGTGCCCCATTATCACGGTGTGACGTGCATACGCCTACCCAGCCCTCATCCACGCCCTTCATGTTGGATGGAGGTGTACACCCCTCATCCCTTTGTCCTTGGTAGATTCCCCGCATCAAGCTGTAGTTGTGCGGGTATGCCCAAAATACATTATGGCTTAGTGGACCCAAATGGTCATAGGCATGCCCAAAGGCATACTACCACCTCCTGTATTTGCCTCACTACGTGGAGCAGGGTTTCTCCAAACTTTGACCCACTTATTGCTTGTAACCTGTCTTGCCCAGAGCATTACCGACCGCATATGTCACCGGGTGTTATATTGGAATCTTGCTCAATGCTTCGAGAACCTGGTTGCACAATTATTAAGTTAATTTTGACCTCACGAATTATTATTACCCCATACCAAATGTTGACTTAGCCCATACCAGGTATATAAACTTAGCTACTCATAACAATGAAAGTAAAGGCAAAGCATAAATAGAAATAAAACATACTTGATTAATTGAAGTTTGGGCAAAAGTTAAAAGTCCAACTTCGGGCAAAGCAAACAAAAATATAATCAACAAAAGTAAATTACCTTTTGGCCTTGTATCTGCCTCACACTCTCAATACATGTAAATAAAGACTTAGGAACAAAAAGGAAAGTGGCCGCGTAGGGGGTCGGCCTGGATCAGTGCACGCCTCTCTCTCTCAGCCGAAAGTCTCTAAGTGTCGAAGAACTCACTCTATTGGGCAATGCATCCATATTTATATAGAAGGCATGGGCTAGGGCTCTAGCTTAGGATCAGGCATTGGCTGGGCTAGGGTTGCGTAGTAGTTCTTCCCTTATACGTTGTGCCCTAGAATCTACAGATTCTTCTGGGTTGGCAAGAATCGCGCATGGAAAGCAAGTAGATCTCCTTCCTTCTCTGGATCGATGTCAGATGTGCCGCACTTTTGCCCGTGTACGCCCACATGCAAGCTTCTCTCTTGACCTCATTTCCTTTGCCTTTGTTCCTTTGTCCTCTGGCCACGTCCCTGTCTTCTGGGCCTTACGCCCGAACACGATCCGATCCCGCACTGTACTCGATATGGGCAAAGCACATGATTTGCCCTTGTATGAATTCGGATACTTGCCTCTCTTGCGGAATTGAGCCTGTTCTGTCGTACGTCCCTGCACACCTATGTGCCCCAATATGTGTTTTCCCAGACACAAACACACATACAAATACACGAAAACGACTCGATCTAGACCTAAAAATAGACACAAAATAGCACAAAAAATGGGCCCTTCAACACTCTTATGAACATAGAGAGTATGAATTACAATAAATTTAATCTATTAATCAAGAATACACCAATAAAAGAAGTTGCAATACTCTTTCTTTGCTATATAAATAATATAATAAAGTAGACGATTGGAGATGAAACTGAAATTACACATTATTTTAATATTAAAATTGTTGTATTATAATGCTGAGCACTGGAGATGGTCTTAGCTATATGATTGAGAAGATTGTGTACCACATAACATTCTGAAACTAAATATAGTACTCCCTCCGTCCACGAAATGAGTACCCATTTGGGGGTGACACGGGTTTTAAGAAATTGATTAAGTGTGAGTGGGATGTGTGGGGTACACTTACCAAAAAAGGAAATGGGTACTCATTTGGTGGACGGACCAAAAAGGAAATATGGGTACTCATTTCGTGGACGGAGGGAGTACATTATATGGGGGCTATGAGATGTAGGCCATTAATTTGGAGTATGTGTTATAGGGTAAAATAGCAAATCATAATTATTTTATTATTATTATTATTATTATTATTATTATTATTATTATTATTATTATTATTATTATTATTATTATTAGGGATTATAGCCAAAAAATACACGAACTTTGATAAAAATTGCAATTTTCACCTGAACTTTCAAATTAGCCAAAATATACCTGAACTTATATTTTTTGTTGTAAATTTCACCTGAACTTGCAATGATTGAACTCCGTCGAGGTGAAATTTACAACAAAAAATATAAGTTCAGGTATATTTTGGCCAATTTGAAAGTTCAGGTGAAAATTGCAACTTTTATCAAAGTTCGTGTATTTTTTGGCTATAATCCCTTATTATTATTTTAGATGGGGCTATAGTGAATAAAATGAGGCTATGATAGAATCACCTTTTTGGATATTGATAAAAGATACAGTTAATAAAAGGATATTTTAACAAATTTTTGGAAAAAAAAAAATAATAATAGTTGAAAAGTTTTGCCAGAATATTAAGAGAAACAGAATAACTTCATCGGATTTTCCACTGAGTAGTGGAAAAATATAGCAGTTCTATCGCTAGATATGGTTTCATTCGATTCCTTGTATAAGTATTCAACAAATTGTGAAAAATAATTTTCATGTCCCTGCTAAGAGGATGTTTGGCTAAGCTTATTTTAAAGAGCTTATAACCTCTTGAAGTATATAAAATGTTTCAACAACTTATATAATTTATTTTCATAAGAGCTATAAGTAATCAAAATGTTTGGATTAAAATGAAGTTTAATATAAAAGAAAAAGAAAAAGAAAAAGAAAAAGAAAAAGAAGCATCCCTTGAAAGCACAAAGAGCAGACTAAGGGCACGAACTCAAAAAGAGATCGTAAACTTGAAGGAATATTAAACTGAATTAATACTCGATTTGCCCGAAGACCATTTCTTGGATTATTATTAATTTATCATACAACGATTAATCCCTAACATGCCCCTATGAATTTAAGTGCTGCACGTTGGAGTTCAGAAATACCTGAAGAATTCAGAAGAATTCGTCAAAATCGCAGCTGAACAGGCCAGTCAGCTTTAAGCCTTCGTTTGAAGCCTCAAATGTCCTCAAATCGTATTTTGCCCAGATATACGACTTCTTCGTCTTCGAGAGAGCTTTCCGTGGCCGCCTGTTTCGCTTGAATCGGAGTTATTTGGAGGAAGTTATGGCCGTTCTCTCGAAACTGCCAGAACTTGATTTCCTGCGAAAATCTGACTCCAGCTCAGATCTTCTGAACTGTATCCCGCTCAGCTTTCATCGTTGGATGGACAACGAGCTGTGAAAGTCCCAAGAGAGAATTCTGCCTTTCACGCTGGCGCCGCTCTGCTATGCTCTCAAAACTCTAATTTTTGTGTGTATTTCCTAAGAGAAGACAGCTGTATTTAAATAAATAAAATATAGCTGTGGGGTGCCAGTCTCTGTGTTGGGCGAAAATCTCTCCTACTAGGGCAAGGAGACTTTGGGCCAGTCCAGGGACCAGATACAAGGAATAAAGATGGGCCTCAAATAAATTAATTCTCCATGGTCAGCCCAGACCATAATTATTTTATAAATATTAGTTCATTCCACTAGAGAACTAATACTGACTTACCCCTTTATTGCTGGTGATGAGTCGGGGCTTGTATTTAGACTTATTAAATCTTCGTATTTAAAATATCCGACATCCATTAATTAATTAGAGCTCTGACAGCTTAAATTAATTAATCTCTTTGTAATCCTTAAGCAGTACCACTCAAACCTTATTATTGCGCCTGAACTTAATCAACCTGCAGGGTTTAACGCAATAAACCTTATTGATCTCCTTAAGGGGATGTCATTATCCTATACCGGATACGGGTACTAATAGAGATAATCAAATATCATATATTGACCGCTATCACCCAAGATACAGAGTACTCAAGTTACTATATAACTCTCACCCATAGTAAGTCAAAGTGATATACGAATCAACATATATATTTGAAATCTTATTAGTATTAAGATTCTATTAAGTCACTGAGATCTTTGATTCTTCACTTAAGTTAGACAGAAGAATACATCTCACTGTGGTCCTATCAATACGCTATGACGTACCAGTATAGACAAGTAGTCAAGACAAACTACTTCCATCTATACCGCAGCCTAAACCAATGACTCGTCCTAAAGTCATCTCGGCTGTGATCATTTTATATCTCTTAAGGTTATTCCAATTATATGGTCTTCTGTGATCTACAACACACCATATAATCTACTTATAAAGAGATAAGGGACATACATGTGCAATCATGAACACAATCAGATAGGAGATTAGATAGTGGTAACAGGAAACATTGTATACAAGCATAAAACGTTCTTGCTTTACAGTATACAAATCCAACAAAACTAACAAAAATACCAAATCAATATCTATACTCAGGATAATCATCCATTTCTGACCAGCGATCATTGACAATATTATCCATAGCGCGCATACTAGGTCTATTGCTAAGATCAATCATAAACTCCCTCGGCTAATAACATATTTCGTTCGCATTCCTGAGGTAATTTTTAATGCTACCTTCCGGAACTGCCTGCACCGGTGCCCTTTCCATGCCCTTTACTGAACCCTTTGGACAACCACGTCCTCGCTTGGGCTCCGATAGCATTTTCATCCCCTGACTAACTTGCTCTTCTAGTCGACTCAAATGACTAGCAATATCCGAACTAATCTGCTCCTTCTCCAAAACAAGAGCTTCCTTTTCCTTCCCTGGAGCAGGTTCCATCTCCAATTCTTCATCCATCTCCTCGTCCTCCGAATGACATTCATTCAAAGGCTGATCATGCCCCTCCTCACATTCAGGCGCATCCCGTAACGCATCAAATCTATTGGTCAAAGTAGAATTCCGTGAAGGAGACTTTCTTGACATCCGCGGAGAGTTTAAAACCTTCGCATTCCCCTCAACTCCCGGCTGCTTCTCCTGCTGCACAACCAGAGCTTTTTCCTTGCCAGCCGATTTAATCTTCTTCGACTGACTCGAGTTCTCAATGGCCTCCAAGCCTGCTCCTCGAGCTCCCATGTCCTTAGGAAGGCTAACAGCCGCAGCCTTTGCATGCCATGAAGGCTTTAAACCCGCAACTTCAACAGTCATAGGTTCCGCCTGTTTAGTACCTACCTTTGCTTTGTCAGCTGGCAAACGCCGACACTTGTCTTACGAATGGCCAGTAATCTTACAATGTGAGCAGAAAAAGGCATTGTCTCAAAGTCAAACTCAATATAAAAAGAAGTATTACCATCATCAATGTACATAGAGTTCAAAATCGGGCGAGCCATATCCACTTCGACAAGAATTCGGGCAAAATGCCCTACTTCGGCATTAGCCGAAGCATGATCAATGCGAATAGGAGTGCCCAACGCTCTTCCAATTCCTGAAATCACCTCCGGTTTCCAAAATTCCCAAGGCAGATAATATATACGGACCCATATTTGAGCTAACGACGATGATTCTTTATATGGGTCAAAATAGCGAACCCATTCACGGAGACGGATATGACCCGTAGGCAACTCCTGAATCGGATTGTTTTTAACTCTAAGTTTATCTTCCATCGTCATGAATATCACCGTGAAATAGCCCTTCGCCATAGGAACGAACTTGCAGTTGTGGCAATCCCAGATACCCTGTAAATCATGAGTAAATTCCGCAAACGGACGTGGTTTGCATCCCTTACGGAGTATAAGGCGACCAATGAGAACATGTTTCTTGAAATCTACCAGTTGCTCCTGAGAAGAAGGAGGAACAGACAATGTAACCACCTCACCCTCAATAGTTGGGTTCAGCGCCCGGAACCTATGAGCTGGAACATCGGGCTTCTTCACCCCAAAAGGCTTAACAATTACTGCATAAGTAATAGCAGCGGCGCCAACACCCGCTGGGTTATGTCCATTTATAGAATTCGCAGCAACTAAAGAAAGGGAAAAAGCCCCGTCTGTCGTGTGAGAGGCTATCGCCGAACCAGCCGCTAATGCAACCAGCCCCGCGGCCATCGCATCTGAACGCGCAGGATTAGGAGGGAGGTTTAAACCTACTTGAACCTGATCAACTCCCTCTTTCGTGACAGGCGCCGAACTAGCCCCCTTAGCAGCCAACCCTGCAACCTTGCCCAAGCCCGAAGCCGAACAATTCGAACGCTGTAACTCCTGAGAAGCAGCCTCTTTCTCGATTAAACCAGGGGAAAGCGCGCGATCCCGCTGTTGAGCAGCCCTCTCGAGCGAAGAAGAACGAGGAGAGAAATTGCTTGAAATCATGGGAAGATTTAGACCACCCCTATCAGACGGACCGAAGGGAGAGTGCCGCCGGAAACCATCGACGACGACGCAGGCGGCGCATGGGGAGAAAATGTTTGGATAATTGAGCTTATAAACTAGAGAGAATTTTTAGTTGGAGAAATAAAATAAAAAGATGAAATTAGAATGATATATAATAAAAATAAAAAATTATAGTTGAGTTATTTTGGTAAAATGAACAGTGTTGCTTATAAGATAATGAGAAAATCAATTGGCATAGAGGAACTTATTTTTTAGTTAGCTTATAAACTCTTAGAGCACTACTAGAAAAATGGTCTAATACTACACAAAATTTATGACATTTTAATAAAGGTGTCATTATATATACTCAATCATTACACTAATCTTTTACTACATTTGTATCAAACTCTAAAACTACATCTTAAATTAATGTGATGATAGGACTCATTTTCTGACGCTTCTATCCAAAAAAACAAAACAAAAACTCTCCATTTAAAATATTTTGTTTATCTACGGCACAATCGAAAAAAATCTCATTTACGCCCCACCCATTTCTTGCCGGCCCTTCCTTTCTTCTTTCGAACCCACCCTAACCGCCGCGCCTCTTGCCACTCTCCAGCCCCATCTGGCCCGCTGCTCTCCTGTGCTAACCCTACCCGCCGCGAGTCGCGCGCGTCCGTCGATTGTGTAATTTTAACCGCCGCGCACGCCCTTCTTAGACGCCGCGGCCCATCTTCTCGCGTCTCCTCCTCGCCACGCCGTCTTCTCCCCACCGTTCTAAGGTAAAGAAGAAAGCTAAATTTGGTTCGAAAATGATGATATTTCAGTTTGATTGTTAGCTAAAATATGATGATCGATTGATGGATTGTTGCTGCCTTTGCTTTTTGCTGTGATTCATGATTCCAGAGATCAAGTAAATTAAAGAAGATATTGCTTGTGAATGAAATGCCATCAGTTTACGATTTACCAAATCCGGAAATATTTGAAGTTTCTAATCCTCATCCTCCTCCACAACTGAATGTTAGGTCCGGAGGGTCTCGAATAGGTGTATAGGGGGGGAGGGAATACACCTATGGGCTATTTTCACAATTTCCTCTAAAAATAGAGGGATCTCAAGAATGAGATCAAAACGAAACTTTACACGCAAACTATGACGCCTGTTGACTGAAAAGAGTTTTGACCAAACAGGGTTGACGACTGATACTGAAAACTCTTCAGTAAGGAGTTATCAGTTAAGTCACTGGAACTTAACTGATGCACGTAAGGGCTTCAGTCGAGTTTGCTAAAACAGAGATGATATAAGTCTTCTTGACTATCAGAGGATAGATCAGTTAGACTTATATCACACGTGACTCAACCTAAACACCTCTAGATTGACTTGCAATAGAACAAGGACATCCTAGCAGTGATAAGCTAACCCAAGTCGATCTCACAAGGAAAGTCTTAAAGGGCTTCTAGTAGTATCGTAGGAAAAACAATAAAGAAAGCAGTAAAGAGATTGATTATTAAACTAAAACTTAGAATTAAAAAACTTAATTAAAAACCGAACTTAAAATTAACTAGGCGAATTAAACTATTAAACCCTAGGCAAGATTTTAAAGAACTTAAATTAAACCTACTTATGAAATTAAATACTTGTAAATTTAAAGACTTCTAATCTAGGCATAAACTAAAGTGCATAATTTAAATTGCATAATTAAAAAGAAAACATAAACATGAACGAAAAGCATAAACATGATTAAACGAAAATAAATTGAATTGAAATACGAAATACTGTAACGTCTTGAACGTGTAATTGTGTCACTCAATCACAATCCAAGAATAAACTAAAAACTGAATTGAAATCTAACTCAAAGCAATGAATTTGAAAACTATGAAAAACTATGAAAGCAAATAAATTCCTAAGCTTCGGAGCAGTGCAGCGCTGGATGCTTCTTGACGGCAGAACTCCAAAAATTAGGGCAAGGGATTGATGATTTACAATGAAAAGTATGGCCCTATTTATAGACTTCAAATTCTTCTGGATCACCATAAAAGTTGCCATGCAAAATCGGACTCTAAAAGGAATAGAATCGTGCAAAGGAAGGTAAGTCCAGCTGTGACACGCTCTACAAGTCATCTCCACCCTAGCGGAAATCGCGGCTCTTGCCAGCGGAATGGCTTCCGCTCTGGCTTTCGCCAGAGGAATGGTGATTTCTCTGGCTTCTCAATTCCGCTGTAATGGACTTCTATCCCCTCTGCTCTGACTCTTGACTCCTCTGGTGATTACTTGGCTACACTGGCTTCTTGATTTCGCTGACTCCAGAGAAATGGTGATTTCTCTGTCGTTTGATTCCTCTGCACTTATGATTCCAGCAGCGAAGTGATTTCTCTGGCGCTTCCGCGCTCTCTTCGATTCCTCTGACGCTTCCTCGCTCGCTTCGATTCCTCTGACGCTTCCTCGCTCGCTTCGATTCCTCTGGCGCTTCCTCGCTCGCTTCGATTCCTCTGGCGCTTCCTCACTCGCTTCAATTCCTCTGGCGCTTCCTCACTCGCTTTGATTCCTTTGGCGCTTCCTCACTCGCTGCTCTGGCAAGCGGGGCTTTGTTTCTCTTACATGCCAGAGTATGCACAAAAACACGATTCTTAGCCCAAACTCTCCAAAATTTGCACTCTTCATCTCGAAAACCTAAATCTCCTGCAAAGCATAAAATAGACCATAAAACGCACCGATTTCCAGAAGATTTAACTTAAAATATGCACATGCAAACCCCTAAAATTAGAACAATTAAGCATAAATCAGCCCTCCCACACTTAGCCTTTTGCTTGTCCTCAAGCAAAATCCATATGAATCATAGGAAGAGATTGATTTCAACAATGCTAATTTCCATCCAAACATTCTCAAAGTGAATTCAAAATTTTACAATCAACACATATCTCTCGATCATGCAAGTAACTCAAAGTTTAAGAAGCAACAAAAGAGTAATGTAAGTAATTCGATCAGACCCAATTCTCCGCTAGAAGTGAATTCCCTAATGTGATCGCCTTTATAATCAATATCACCATTTTTCACACTTTGTGTGCTTAAGATTTTCGACAGTTGAGCCATAATTCATGAAATAAAAACCATTTGGATGTACTCCAAAGTCTTTTCACGTGATTTTCCATGCTCATAGTTAGACTAGAGGAGCAGAGACTCAGAGCTATCACATTTCATAACAGGCCAGATGTTTCAGAGCTGGCAATTTTGAAGTTGGCAATTCGTCCAACATTTTTCACATTTCACAGATAAGATACGATCGTAGGCAATCACAATGACAACACTCCTTCTAGCATCTACCGGACAAATCACGTTTTACTAACTTACAATCATGTTGCAACAAAACTCAAATTCTTTGCACAAACAAGAAACATATATCAAGAGTAAAACAAGAATAACCACCATTCATTCACAAACCCGAAATTCGCATTGAAAACCATCTACTCTTCCACAAATTCATAAAAACTCGCAAGATTCGAGACTAAAAACTAAGCATAGAAAAATCAATTTCGCCCAATTGAAAGCATATGCGCAATAAAACACCCCCCCCCACACTTAAAGCATGCCATGTCCTCAGGGCACAAAAGAAATAAGAAGAGTTGAGAAAATGTCCCTGATTATCGGCATGGAGAAACTGAAGCATCGTGCGAGGTGGTGAAGAGGGGAATTCGCGGTCTGTGGCAGAGTGGAGAGTTGCAGTGAGCGCGGAAAAGTACAGCGCGGAGAAGTGCAGCGCGGAAAAGTACAGCGCTGACGGCAGAGACGCGCTGGCGAGGCTGCACTGATGGCAGAGACGCGCTGGCGAGGCTGCACTGATGGCAGTGGTAAAACTGCAGCGCTGAAGTCAAAACATGAACACCACATCAAAGTATCCGCGCAAGCAACCAAAACTTAGGAAAGACACAAAACAACAACGGAAAACAAAGAAAAACAAAAACTAAAAACAAACCAACGGTGGGTTGCCTCCCACCAAGCGCTAGATTTAGAGTCTCCAGCCCGACTTCAGATTTGAATCATCAGTGAGGATCGTGCAGAATGTGAGACTCCACCACCATCGGAGTACTCATCTGCCCGTAATCGGATGTCATGCGCTGACCCTCTCCTCTGGAATTCTCCTTAAACTGGGCTACACCAGGGTCAAACACGTCCTTTGGCAACACACCTTCTTTATTCTGGGACAGCGCTACCGATCTGAACCTCGGCTTCCCATTTTTCTCTTCTAAGAATACACACTTGAGATTGGCTGGGAGTTCCTTTAGTACCAGCGCTGACTTCCTAGCTCCCACTTGTTCATCAATTGGCAGCTCTGTATGGCAGGGCAGCGCTGAGCTCGGCAAAGCTGGCAGGGCAGAGCTGGGCAGTGCAGAGCTGAACTCTCCAGCTTCCCGTGCTAGCTCTTCCAAGTCTACCGATCCTGCAAAAACATCCACACACTCTTGTTCCTGCACAAATACCGTCTCGACCAAGCCATCAATAGGATCTATAAATGAGCATTCGTTGATAAAATTTGTAGACGGCATTGCACGACTATCATGCACAGAGAAAGACACTGACTCCCCTAACACGGTCATTTTAATATTTCCATCCTTAACGTCAATCAAGGTGTTAGTGGTTGTCATAAACGGTCTTCCTAACAGTAGTGTGTGCTCTACACCATTTTCATGCACCTCCCCAATCTCGAGAACCACAAAATCTACGGGAATAATCAAGCCTCCAACATTCACCAAAACATCCTCTACGATCCCACGGGGGTATCTAACGGACCTATCGGCGAGTTGTAGACACATGCGAGTGGGTTTCAAATCACATAATTCTAATTGTTTAAAAATAGAGTAAGGCATAAGGTTAATTCCAACACCCAAATCTAACATTCCCATAGCTTTCTTACCATTTCCTAAAGCAATTTTAATCATGAAGCTACCTGGATCGCGTTGCTTTGGTGGCAGAGGCTGCTGTATGATCGAGTTTGCAATTTCTGAGACCAGAACCTTCTCATTGTCCTCGAACTTCCGCTTGTTGGAGACTAACTCCTTGAAAAACTTCACATACGCCGGGACTTTTCTGATCACATCAAGGAGGGGTAGATTCACGTTCACCTTGGCAAGCATGTTGTAGAAGTCGGCGAACTGTTTATCCATCTTTTCATTCTTCAATCTGCCCGAAAAAAGAACCGGTGGTCGATAGGGTGTAGTAGCTTTGTGGAGCTTGACCTCCTTCTCCGTCTCTCCTTCCTTTTGCTTCTGCTCTGGTCTTTCTTCTTCATAAAGGCTCGTCAGAGTGGAACTTGGCAGAGCTGACCCTTGTGCGGCGAAATTCTGCAGTGCTGACTTCGGCAGCTCTGGAGTAGGCAGAGCTGGTTTCGCCAGAGCTGGCTTCGGCAGCTCTGGAATCGGTAGAGCTGGCTTCGCCAGAGCTGGCTTCGGAAGCTCTGAATTTCTGGTCTGCTCTGTTTTCTTCACGTTGTTGTCCACCATCTTGCCGCTGCGAAGAACAGTGACAGCTTGAGCCTGGTGAGTTTGCAGGGGTTGGCCATGAAATTTCTCGGGCTGCTGCTGCTGTTGAATTTGGTTCAAAGTGCCCGACAATTGCCCCACGGTAGTCTCAAGTCTTTTAATTGTGGCGGATTGAGACTCAAAATTTTGCTTAGTCATCTCCATGTTCTGCTTGCTGATCTCCATGAAGGACTGCATAGTCTCCTCCAATGATGGCCTCTGCTGTGGAACTTGCTTTTGAAACTGCTGCGCGTTCTGCAATTGTTGAGGTTGAAAGTTCCCTTGCTGCATTGGGGACGGTTGATACTGCTGTGGGTATTGTTGTGGAACGCTCGGCTGTGGTGGGAAGTATTGTTGCTGCTGTTGATATCCCATTTGGGATGGTCGGCGGAATTGACTCCCTCCAGAGTTTTGATTTACCCATCCAGAGCTCGGCTGACCTCTCCATCCACCATTCACGTTTTGCTGTCCTTGATTAAAATTTTGGAAGTACGGTCTGCTCTGCCCTTGATTGTAGCCTTGAAATCCTTGTGCTGCATAGACCTCAGCTTGTCCTTCCGGAGTAAACTCTCCCATTCTATGGCACTCATTAGCTCCATGGCTGAAATATCCACAAATACCACACGGCTCAACGTACTGCATGGCTGGGTTCGGCGGGGTTAACATTGGCAGAGCTGGATTTGGCTGAGTTGTCATCGGCGGCGCTGAGCTCTGAACTGGAGAATTTTCCATCTTTTCCATCTTGAGCTGATGGACTTCTCGCATGATCGTGGCTAATTTCTGCTGCATCTCGAACTGATTTGTCACAGCACTAGCCTCCACTCTCCGTCCACGGACTGACTTTTGTTGGGAGCTCTCAGCCAAGGTCTTGAAAATCTCTTTTAGCTCTGTTGCCGTCTTCCGAGCTATGTTGCCTCCTGCCGTGCTATCCACCATAAATTGGGCAGTTTGAACTAACCCATCATAGAAGAACTGCATCAACATCACATTGGTGAACTGATGTTGAGGGCATTGACGGATGAGTTCTTCATATCTCTCCCAAGCTTCATGCAATGGCTCGTCCGCTCCTTGGGTGAACTCCATTATTTTCGTTCTCAGCTCCTGTGTCTTGTGACTTGGGTAGTATTTCAGCATGAATTTTTCACAAGCATCTCCCCATGTAGTGATAGAGTTGGGCGGCAGAGATAGCATCCATGTCCTCGCCCGATCCTTAAGTGCATAGGGGAAGCACTTGAGCTTGAGTTGGTCCTCCGTGAGGCTAAGCAGAGGAATCGTTTGCACTTGTGTGCAAAAATCTAAGATGAATTGCAGAGCATCCTCGCTTGGTATCCCGTGGAACACCGGCAGCAAATTCGAGTCATTGGGTTTGAGATTGTAGTTTCTCACAGCAGTGGGGAGCACGATTGCCGACGTGTTGGTATCTCCAATCACCGGCCTGGTGAAATCTCCCATGTATTCCATATTCTGCGCCATAACTTCTTTCTCGTCGTATGTATTCTGCTCTGTATTGGTAGATTCAGAGCTTGCGGCTTCAGAGTGCGCCTCAGAATCAGAGTCAGAGTATAACACGTATGCTCTGGTATGTGTTCGAGTGTTATCCAGCGGGGAAGTTAATTTTCTTTTTAGACTACGACGTCCCTGCATAAACAACACTTAACACACGGATTAAACGCACCGGGTGGAAGAAACAGATAAAAATGAAAATAACAGAAATTTAAATAAAGCTAGTAAAAATGAAAACTATGAAAAACTATGAAAGCAAATAAATTCCTAAGCTTCGGAGCAGTGCAGCGCTGGATGCTTCTTGACGGCAGAACTCCAAAAATTAGGGCAAGGGATTGATGATTTACAATGAAAAGTATGGCCCTATTTATAGACTTCAAATTCTTCTGGATCACCATAAAAGTTGCCATGCAAAACCGGACTCTAAAAGGAATAGAATCGTGCAAAGGAAGGTAAGTCCAGCTGTGACACGCTCTACAAGTCATCTCCACCCTAGCGGAAATCGCGGCTCTTGCCAGCGGAATGGCTTCCGCTCTGGCTATCGCCAGCGGAATGGTTCGCCAGTGGAATGGCTTCCACTCTAGCTTTCGCCAGAGGAATGGTGATTTCTCTGGCTTCTCGATTCCGCTGTAATGGACTTCTATCCCCTCTGCTCTGACTCTTGACTCCTCTGGTGATTACTTGGCTACACTGGCTTCTTGATTTAGCTGACTCCAGAGAAATGGTGATTTCTCTGTCGTTTGATTCCTCTGCACTTATGATTCCAGCAGCGAAGTGATTTCTCTGGCGCTTCCTCGCTCGCTTCGATTCCTCTGGCGCTTCCTCGCTCGCTTCGATTCCTCTGGCCCTTCCTCACTCGCTTCGATTCCTCTGGTGCTTCCTCACTCGCTTCAATTCCTCTGGCGCTTCCTCACTCGCTTCGATTCCTCTGGCGCTTCCTCACTCGCTGCTCTGGCAAGCGGGGCTTTGCTTCTCTTATATGCCAGAGTATGCACAAAAACACGATTCTTAGCCCAAACTCTCCAAAATTTGCACTCTTCATCTCGAAAACCTAAATCTCCTGCAAAGCATAAAATAGACCATAAAACGCACCGATTTCCAGAAGATTTAACTTAAAATATGCGCATGCAAACCCCTAAAATTAGAACAATTAAGCATAAATCAACACGCAACGAAAATAAACTTGTTTCGTAATAGCCTTGGTTGAGCACGTTGTTAGTCTTAGGTTTCTCTTTGCAGTTATTCAGTATTCAGTTTATCAACAATAAGAACACAGATAAGAATGTAAAGACTGAAAGCTGTAAATAACACAAAGAGTTTTACGTGGTTTGGAAAACACTTTCCTACATCCACGGTCGGTTGATCAGACCAACAATCCACTCCGCAAGTGCTTAACTGGTGCACTGCAAACCGAACCGTGTGCTTGCCGGGTGCACACAACCGTTTCACTGAAGAGACCTTAGTTCAGTACCCACGCTTCACTCGCATCGAATTTCTCACTCCTAGCACGACCTTGCACTAGGATCTCACGGAGTCAGAGTACCTTCCTGAACTCATTTTCACTCAAACACTCGGTTTCTTTATCACGAAAGGAGGTTTGAAAAACTTGCCAAACTAGACTTCAAAGAACAAGTTCTTTGGAGCAAGTTTTGACCTGGGCTTCTGGGTAAACAGATATATGCCTAAGGTCTAAGAAAATGTGTGTAATTAGTAGTGACTGATTTTGGCTTTGGAATTCTCTTCTTCGATTCAAGCTTTGGGGAGATTAAGCTTTGGGCTGAGTTGCAATTTCAGTAGAGCTTCAGCTTAGGTCATTGAATCGGTGAAGATTGAAGTTGATCCTCGAGCGCTATTTATTGGAGAGGTCTTGAATAGATCCGTTGGCGGAGAACGTCTTCAAGATTTCTTCCGTTGGAGAGCATTTCGAATTTGGGCTGAGGCTTCAATCTTCGAGGTTCCTTGTTTGGTGGAAACGGCTCTCTTGAGGGACAGGAGATGCGACGTCTCTGATAAAGTAGCCACCAAATAGGAGTGACCTCTGCAGAGAGGGATGATCCTGAGATCTCTGCATTTAATGCGGCTGTACTGTATAAGCACGTGTCTTCCTTTGAATGTTGGAAGTTCAGTCCGAGGAAGAGTGTTTAACTGATACTTGACTTTAGTATCAGTCTGCTGAGTCCTCGAAACACACATTAAGTAATCAGTTCTGAATTGATTCTTCAACTGATACTTTAGTTGGTATCTTCAGTCTTCAGTCCTTCAGTCCTTCAGTCTTCAGTCTTCAGAACTGCTAACTAAACTAGAAGCGAACTCTAACACTTGAGTTCAAAACAGTTCTAGTCTATTACAAATTAAACCTAAGGATTTTGGTATCATCAAAATAAAACCTGATATTCCATGGGGTTCCCAATAATTTCCCCCTTTTTGATGATGCCAAAACCTTACAGTAGTTCTAAGCAAAACAAAGACTGAACTCAGAGCACAAGTTCTAAAACAGGGTGAAAATAGTTCCCCTTAACAATAGAACCTAATAACTTGTACTTCAGAGTTATGAACATAACAGTTCAAAACAGGAACGAGGACAAAGACATAAAACCATAATCAGAGCCTGGACAAAAAATTATTGTCTTCAGGTTGAGATAAAAAAGAAGTTCTTTTCATTTCAATAATCTGACTGATGAGACATCAGTCGAGGTACAGAGCAAACTTACATTGGAGTACAAAAGTAAATACAAAACTCATGGGAAAACCCATGGACTCCAGCAGTCAGCTTGGCTGCGCCTTGAACTTCTTGATCTTCATCTTCTGTCTTCAGTCTTCATGTTCCTAAGCTTGTTCTATTCCCACTTGTTTTCCTTCAACTTGAGGTCTTTACTGGAACGTCCTCCGTTCTACTTCTGGTGATCCTTTTGCTGTCCCATCTTCAGTCAAGAAAGAAGATGCAGGAAAAACCTTTGAGAAGGTTTTTCTATGACTTCCAACTTTTTCCCCTTTTTGGCAACATCAAAAAGAGAGCTGATGATGGATGCTATGATCGAATAGGACTTCAACTCCGACTCTCAAGCACTCGTGGGAGGACTTGAGAAGGGGAAGAGGTCCCGAGATGCAGAAGGATGAGGACTCCAGTGAGGGGAGGGGGAGATGAGAGGGGAGACGGAGAATTGAAGGAAAGGAAAGTATGCATATCATTTCGGAGATATTCATGAAATGCGGCTATGCATACGAACCTGAGGGAGAGGAAGAGAGACAAGGAGCGGTGGGGAAGAGGAATGAAAGAGGTGAGGCAGAAGATGAAAGAAATGCATGACGAGCATTTGGTGAAAGAAGTAATTCAAAGGGTGGCTCGTCCTACATGTAAGGGATGGATGTGAGGATGAAAAATTGAATCAGTGGTAGTCGTGAGGACTAGCACTGTCGATGTTGCGCCGGCTGACAACGAGCTTCTACTCATCGCTGTTGCACCACATGGAAGCTTCACAAAAAGGTGAGAAGCTCGCCTGAGGAACAGGTGAAGACCGTCTTCTTGAGACAGGTACTTCAAGCCATATGGTCCGAGCATGAGGATAGAAGACGCTCGCGTCGATGGATACAAGTGAGAACAGCACAAGCTTTGACGTCGGAGGGACGTTGAGTTCCAGTGGAAGGGTCCGGTGAAGACCAAGTATGTGAGTGTCATTCTTCCACTCCATGACTTTGCAGTCATCGAATTCTCCTAAGTCGGAACAGAAATTTTCTCTGCAATTTTGAAAGAATTTGAAATTTTCTCACAGTGAAGGCTATGGAGAGTTGTTAGTTGATGCAGAAAACTATTGAAGACACCAAGGTATAAATAAACACAAATACCAAGTGAGAAGATGAAAAGGTTTTTGAAAACTGTGCCTAAAATATTTTTAAAGAAAAATTCACGTCCACCGTCACTGCAGGGAACAGAAGCTTCAAAAGGTGAGATATATCATGTCGAGTGATATTCTCAAGGAGTTTGACCACATAGGCAAAAAGGTTGGAAATATTTTTGGTAAAGATCAGGGCAGATCACATCAAATCAAATCTTAATCAAATCCCCGTCTTCCGAAGATATTCCATGACCCAACAATCAAGACAAATCAGTTAAAGATTTTGAAAGGAACTGATCAGTCAGAGAAAGATTTTGATTTGGAAACACAAAAATCTTGACTGAAATAATTGATTTTAAATAGTAAGCTTAAAACAGTACTTACTGATCGATTGATCATTGTAGTCAGTCGATACCACTTGATCCTGGTTGACTTATCAGGGTGAGTTTTCTTCATTGCTTTCCACGTCAGCAGTCGTAGAACAACAGTTGGTTGACCACCAGTCATCATGACTGTTTGAGAGAAGTCTTCAAACACAGCATCACTCTTTAGGGTTGATGAGGCCGATCCTTCCACAAAGATCATTGAACCTTTCTTCTGGAAGAGCTTTGGTCAGCAAGTCTGCTCTCTGAATTGTGGTCGGAATCCATTCAACAGAGATATCCTTCTTTTCGACGTGATCACGTATGAAGTGATGTCGAATAGCAATATGCTTGACTCTGGTGTGATGAACTGGATTCTGGGATATTGTAATAGCACTGGAGCTGTCGCAATAGATTGGGACTTCCTTTTCTTCGATCCCATAGTCCTTCAATTGTTGGACTAACCATAGGAGTTGTGAACAGCAGCTTCCCACATCAACATATTCAGCTTCAGTTGTGGAGGTGGCGACTGAAGTCTGCTTCTTTGAAAACCAAGAGATGAGCTTATTGCCTAGGAATTGACAGGTTCCGGATGTTGATTTGCAATCAATTTTGCATCCTGCAAAATCCGAGTCTTAATATCCGGTGAGCTTGAAGTCGTCGTCAGCTGGGTACCACAATCCTAAATTGGGTGTGCCTTTAAGATATCGTAAGATCCACTTTGCAGCATCCATGTGAGCTTCCTTTGGATCTGACTGATATCTCGCACAAACCCCGACTGCAAACGTAATATCTGGTATGCTAGCAGTCAAATACAGCAATGATCCAATGATTTCTCTGTACTTGGTTGAAGATACAGATTTCCCTTCTGATCCTGGATCCACTTTCCAGTTTGTATTCATTGGGATCTTGACTGATTTCATGTGCTGAATACCGAACTTGGCGATCAGTTCCTTGGCGTACTTGGACTGATTGATCAGTATTCCTTCGCTGGTCTGCTTGACGTGCAATCCGAGAAAGAAATTCATTTATCCCATCATGGACATTTGGAACTTGTTGGTCATGATGTCAGCGAACTTCTTGCACATGCGTTCAGATTTGGATCCGAAGATTATGTCATCGACATAAATCTGAACAAGTATGAGATCTTCTCCTTCTTTGAGAGTGAACAGAGTTCTGTCCATTGATCATTTCTTGAACCATTGTGCAATGAGATACTCAGAGAGAGTATCATACCATGCTCTTGGAGCCTGTTTCAATCCATAGAGCACTTTCTTCAGCTTGTACACCTTTTCTGGACCTGCAACCTCAAACCCTAGAGGTTGTTCAACGTAGACTTCATCTGTGAGCACTCCATTTAGAAAAGCGCACTTCACGTTCATTTGATGTACTTGAATCCTTTGTGAGCTGCAAAGGCTAAGAAGAGCCTGACTGCTTCCAATCTGGCCACCGGTACAAAAGTTTCATCGTAGTCGATTCCTTCTTCTTGACTGTATCCTTTTGCAACTAGCCTTGCTTTGTTTCTCACAACGTGACCTTCTTCGTCTTTCTTATTCTTAAAAATCCATTTCAAGCCAATCACCTTTGCATCATCTGGTCGATCCGTAAGTTCCCAAACTGAATTTCGATTGAATTCATTGAGCTCTTCTTGCATTGCAATGACCCATTCAGTGGACTTTAGAGCTTCTTCAATATCCTTGGGCTCTGTAGATGATAAGAAACAGCTGAGATTCGTATCTTCGTTGATGCAGTTCTGGTTGATATCAAAGACGAGATTGCACATTGATCTTCGAGTCTTGACACCGTCTGATGGTTCTCCAATGATGTTCTCCTTTGAATGGAGTTCAAACCATCTTCGATACTTCTTGATCTCTTCTGATGTTGGAGGAAGCTCTTCGGTCAGGATGGTTCTGAGATGTTGAGCATTGTTCTGAACTGGTGAGAGATGAGTTGGCTCATCTTCGGTTGGTTCAGCTCTGTCCTTATCGGTAGGAGTTCCCCCTTGACTGATGCCGTCTGTATTGGTCCAGTCTGAACTTCTGACCTTTGACTGATCTTCTGATACTGAAGCTTTTCAGCATCTTCATCTTTTCCGGGTCCCCACACCAGGACTGTAGAGAGTTCGGTGTCCTGCTTTTCAGTTCTGGAAACTTCAGCATTCTCTGTTTCCTGTTTCCTGAACTCATCAGCAGACTCATCAAATACAACATGGGGTGTTTCTTCAACACAGAGAGTTTGAGAATTAAACACTCGATAGGCTTTGCTGGATTTTTCAGTTCCAGAATATCCAAGAAAGATTCCTGGATCAGCCTTGCTATCAAATGTGTTTAATCTCCTCTTGTCATTGTTGTGAATGAAACACTTAGAACCGAAAGCATGAAAATAAGAGATTGAAGGCTTTCTGTTCTTCCATATCTCATATGGAGTTTTTCCATGTCGTTGAGTGAGGAAGGAGCGATTTTGCGTATAGCATGCGTTGTTGACTGCTTCTGCCCAAAACTTCAAGGGGAGTTTTGATTCAGCTAGCATCGTCCTTGCTGCTTCCTTCAAAGATCTGTTTCTTCTTTCTGCAGCTCCGTTCTGTTGAGGAGTCCTTGCTGCAGAAGTTTGATGACTGATTCCATGTTCATCACAATACTCGCGAATGACAGTATTGAGGAACTCAGTCCCACGATCTGATCTGATGATGATGATGTTGACTTCTTTTTCCACGCTCAGTCTTCTCAGCAGCTTTGGCAGTTCTTCCAGTGTCTCCTTCTTGGTGAAGAGAAAGATAACCCAAGTATATCGTGAATAATCATCCACAACAACTAAGGTGTACTTTCTACCGTTGTAGCTTCTTGGGGAGATTGGGCCAAACAGATCCATGTGAAGTAGTTGAAGAATTCTTCCAGAAGAGTGTCCTGACTTTGACTTGAATGATATTCGCGTCTGCTTTCCTCTTTGACATGCTTCACATTCTTGCTTCTTTTGGAACACAATAGAAGGTAAACCTTCTACCAGTTGATGTTTAGCAAGTTTGTTGATCGTCTTGAAATTGAGATGGTTGAGTCTCTTGTGCCACAGCCAGTTGAGCTCCGAGCTACTCTTGCTTATGAGACATGTTTCTGGAGGACTGTCTTCCCATGAAACAACATAGAGACTCCCTTGTCTGAATCCTTTCAGAACCACCTTCTTTTGATTGTTTCTAACAGTGAATACATCCTTCTTGATCTTCACTATGAAACCGCTGTCACAAAATTGACTCACAGACAACAGATTATGTTTAAGACCAGAAACAAAGCTAACATTACTGATACTAGCGTTACCCATGTCGAGCACACCATAGCCTTTTGTTTCTCCGATTGAGTTATCTCCGAATGCAACTTTGGATCCAGCTTTCTCAACATACTGGGATAGATAATCTTTGTAGCCCGTCATGTGCTTTGAACAGCTACTGTCAAGATATCACGTTCTGATTGATGCTTTGACTTCTTTCTTCTTCTTGGATTTTCTGTTCTTGGCCTGTAAGGAAGAGTCAATTTAGGTATCCAATCAAGATTTGGGTCCTTCAATGTTAGCTCGAGTTCCTTTTGGAACTCATATCTGCTTCAGAACAGGTTTTGCTGATCTCTTGCACTTTGCTGGTCGTCTGACAGAAGTAGTCGTATCTTTGGTTGGCACATGAGCATTCTGATGTTGAGCTTTCCTTTTGAAGGCCTCACTCTTGTAGTTGTTCTGTCTGATGAGAGATTGAGGTCTTCTTTGCTCGGCAAAGTATCTTCCTTGAGATACTCGAGTCATTCCAGACTGATGGAGACTTGACTGATGTCGTGGGACATGAGTCATGTGATGTCCAGTCGCTTGTCATCGTGGATGTCGCTTGGCTCGTCTGGACTCATCACTGCTTTGTCTCCATGGATGTTGTTCTTTCTGAAACTGAACTGATTTCAGTTTCTGACTGATGTGACTGTTCTTTCCCCTGGACTGGTGAGGAAGATTCTTCTTGATTCCGGATGTTCCTTCCCCGATCTTTGACTGAAATCTGCTTTCCAGTCTTCTTAGTAGAGTGATCTGGTTGGGGGCCTCCTTTGCTTGTATGTAGCTTCGTGGAGGTGGAACATTTGTTTTTGCCATCAGTTTGCGTTTGCGAACTTCATCCATATCATGATCTCTTGATTCTTCTGATGTGGTGATTTCAGAAGTATCGTCCTTTGAATTGATCATGACATTCTTTCCTTTATCAGCTGCAACCTCTCCTCCAATGCTTTCAACAAGACCTTTCGAAGGAAAGTTGTTTATCATGGGAGACTTCATCATGCAGTCTTTGACTGTTTCTTCCAGTTTGTGATTTAGCCTCTTGATTTCATGAGAAGCTCTATCACATTCTGAGTTGGAGATTCTGAGCTTTTCTTCCAGTTGATTGTTCTCCATGATTTGCTGATCAAGACCAGTTTCATCCGGAAAGTAGATGACTGTCTGATTCTTGGCTCGTTCATCATTAATCTCCTTTTCCATAATCTGATTCTGCTTGAGTAGATTTTCGAACATTTTCCTCAACTGACAGTGATCAGTCATGAGCTGATCAAGCTCGTCAGCTTCATAGGTTGAGCCTTCTCCAGATTCTGAATGATCTCCTGTAGAAATCAGGGAATTATCAGTATAAGAAGTTTTTGAATGAGAGTTTACCTCTGAGCTATTCATTCTATTGTCGTAGCTGTTGTCAGCCACGCTTTCAGTTTCGTTGGCCATCAAAGCTTGACTCTCATCATCTGAGCTGTCAGAGTCGAATTCAGATGATTCTGTTGTGTCCTTGGAGGATTCAGCATCATCAGCAACCATCGCCTTCTTCTTCGCATACTTGCGATCTCTTTTGTCGTTCAACTCTTTACGCTCAGACTGCGTCAGTTCATGGCATTCATTTCAAAAGTGCCCTTTCTTTTTGCATCCAAAGCATTCCATATCTTTGATGTCGTAGGCGGCTGACTTCCTTTCACCGCTTCGATCAGTGGAATGTCTGGAGTTGCTTTCTCTTTCCTTCTTTTGTAGTGCTGCTTGTGGAACCTTCTGTACTTGTGAAATTTGGACTCCATCTTGTTGAATCTTTCAGTCAACAGAGCATATTGACTGAAGAAGTCCTCTGGCTTGAGTTCCGCTGGTTCCTTTGTTTGCTTCTTGCTTTCTCTTGCTGAAGCTTTCAGTGCTGCTCCTCTTGAGGTTGATGGACCATCTTCGTCTGATCCTCCAGCCTTCTTGATTCCAAGATTTCTCTGATGGTCGAACTCATTTGCCATGAGATTAGAGAAAAGCTTGTTTGTCGGGAGTTGACTGAATCCAGGCTTATGCTGATGAGCGACTGAGTAGATCTGCCATTCTCCTCGTGGCAGTGCTCGAAGAATCTTCAAATTGATTTCTTGTTGAGTGTACTTGTCCTTCGAGATGGATTGAACTTCATTCAGGATTTGATTGAATCTGAGTTTCATCTCTTCGACAGATTCATTCTTGAGCATGAGGAAGGAGTCAAACTTCTGACATGCAATGGATAACTTGTTCTCCTTGATTTCCTCAGAGCCTACGCACATTCTTTCAAGAATGTCCCACATCTCCTTTGCACTTTGACACTTGATGATCTTGATGACATGCTTATCTGGTACAGTGCTGGAGATGATGCTCTTGGCAAGATTGTCAAGCTCATCTTGCTTCATTTCTTCTGTGCTGAAGTCTGCCTTCAGCTTGTTCTGGACTTCATCGAATGGATCCAGGGAAGGATCAACTGGAATTCTTTTGACAGTTTCGGTGATGATAATTGGTCCATTGGTGATGACTTCCCACATTCGGCAATGTTGGGCAACGAGGAAATTTTCATGCCAAAATTTCCATATGTCGTATTTTTCAATACTAAACATAGGTAAAGAAGATAACCTGCCATGGTTAGTCTCCATAACAACAGATAACAGCAAATAAGAGCAAATAACAAGCACTACTTGAAAGAGAAAGGTTTTTCGAGACCTTTGAGAAAAAGGATCTAGAGAAAGGTTTTTCGAGACCTTTGAGAAAAAGGATCTAGTTCAATTAGAACCTAGTCAGAAACAGACTGTTCTCGCGAACAACCTGCTCTGATACCAATTGTTAGGTCCGGAGAGTCTCGAATAGGTGTATGGAGAGAGGAATACACCTATGGGCTATTTTCACAATTTCCTCTAAAAACAGAGGGATCTCAAGAATGAGATCAAAACGAAACTTTACACGCAAACTATGACACCTGTTAACTGAAAACAGTTTTGACCAAACAGGGTTGACGACTGATACTGAAAACTCTTCAGTAAGGAGTTATCAGTTAAGTCACTGGAACTTAACTGATGCACGTAAGGGCTTCAGTCGAGTTTGCTAAAACAGAGATGATATAAGTCTTCCTGAGGATAGATCAGTCAAACTGATATCACACGCAGCGGAAATAAACTTGTTTCGTAATAGCCTCGGTTGAGCACGTTGTTAGTCTTAGGTTTCTCTTTACAGTTATTCAGTATTCAGTTTATCAACAGTAAGAACACAGATAATAATGGAAAGACTGAAAGCTGTAAATAACACAGAGAGTTTTATGTGGTTCGGAAAACACTTTCTGTGACACCCAAATCCAATTTAAATTTACATGAAAACGCACGCGGAAAATCCATGACTATAAATAAATATTTAATGAGAAAATCATGAAATAAAGTTTTATTTAAAATACTTTACTCAAAATAACATCTTCAAGTAATGCTAAATTTAAAATTTTTGATTCGCCATTCGACCTTCCACGTGCCTCCGACCTTTAAAACCTGAAAATGTTAAGTATGGGATGAGCATACAGAGTACACTCAGTGTGGGAACATGCAATTATTGTCCTAATTAATAAAATGGTAACACACATGGCCATTTCATACATATCCTCAATATTCGCACTGTGGCAATCCAAGGACTTTAAAGTCCCGGACCCTATTTACGGGCCCCTGGCGACATCCTCAATATAATGGTTGCAACCCTGTAATATGTAATCGCATTGTGGCAATCCAAGGACCTTTCCGTCCTGGACCCTATTTACGGGCCCCTAGCGATACATAACCTCAAATCGCATTGTGGCAATCCAATGACTGTGACGTCATGGACCCTATTTACGGGCCCCTAGCGATAAATGTAATTCATAACACATATGGTAAACACATAATATTCAAATGGACAAGAATTAACCACGAGCATGTACTGAAATAAATCCCACACCTGAATTTGAATTTGAACTTGAACTTCAACTTGAATGCTAACTTGAGTAATTCAATTAAAATTTACGTCCTAGTCGCGCTGCACCTAATCAGATAAATTCAAATAATAACATATAAGGGCCTAAATATATTTGAAAAATATTTAAAATTAAGAAAATTTTGTAAAACCTTTAAAATCATTTGAAAAATAATTGGTCTAATAAATAATAAAATGCATGCTTCTTTTGAGTTGGGTTTTAATAAAAATCAGGTCCAACTGCTTAAATAAATTGGAGCCCAAGATTATAGTCAACCTAAGGCCCAAGCCCATTCTTTCCTTCACCCTAATTTAATCACACTCCCACCACACACACACACATCTCAGGCTAGGGATGTCAATCGGGCTAGCCCATCAGGTTTTCGGGCTAGCCCTATCGGGTTCCGGGCTAATCGGGTGCAGGCTAATCGGATTGGAGGTTTTTTCGGGTTGTAAATCTCCAACCCTAACCCTAAACGTTCGGGTTTCGGGCTAGCCCATCGGGTTGGAGATTTTAAAGGTGTAAAAATAAAATTATCATTTATATTTTATTATTCTTAATGATCTAATGTATAACGTATAAAATACACATTTTCGAAAATTAACAAGAGCTGAAAGCAACATAAATTAAAACTAATGTTGCACAACTTTCATTTAAAGCCCCTCTGACGTGCCATTCAGATTGGAAAGCAGTAAAACACATGTTACATTCTTGACAATTTCCCTGGTTCACTACATTTATAAAAACTTACACGTTTATAATAATAATAACCAGTGTCAAACAACTACTTAGCTAAAGCTAATTAAAGCTACACATACAAATGAAAATTATTTAAATAGTACATATAGTTTAATTTTACAATGGAAGATCCCAACAAACCTATTGCTAGCTACTAATTAATGGAGACAGAACAGTGAGTTTTAACTACAAAATAGAACCTTGCCTAAGTTTTTAATCATTTAAATGGTCTATGGCTGGTTCGTAAAGAGGATGTTGCTAAAGAATATAGATCATTATAATTTTTTACTTTTTCAATACAACATTGAGAAAATGCAATCAAATTGATTATACAAGTCCAGCATTATATGAACAAAAACTTGATAGTCGACAACCAATATTCAACAAATCAAAATTATATGAACAAAACAATATTCAACAAGTTAAAATTATATGAACTCACTCCACAGTCTACGACTACAACCAATATTCAAGAATAAAAATATAACAATGCAGCAAGCCCAAAATTACTACAAATGCTTGAAAAAATTAAAATGAAATTACAAAGGCCTGAAAAATTACTCACTAGAGTAGAGGGAGTGAGCGGCAGTTGCAGCGGACTAGAAGCAGCAGACAGCGGCGACGGTAGTTTTAATTTAGTAAGAGACAGCGACAACGGGAAGCAGCAGACGACGGCAACGGGAAGCAGTGTGGTTGCCCGGTGGGAGAAAGATTGGATTGGATGCCCCGGAGGGAAGAGGCGCGGCGCGACGGCGTGGCTGGAGGTGGCACTCGGCAGTGGCTGAAGGAACAAGGAACTGAGGAAGAATGGAAGAGTGGAGGCGCGTGAAGGCTGAAGCAATTCAGTTTCAATTTTCAAGGCTTGAAGCAAACCCTGGAAGTTTAGTATTTTTAATTTTGATTTTTTTTAATAAAAAATTCAGCAGCCCGACGGGCTGGCCCGCTTCAACCCGCCAGCCCGATTTGTAATCGGGTTGCAATTTTTCAGCCCTAACCCTCTAATTTTGTCGGGTTATTCGGGTCGGCCCATGGGTTTCGGGCTGGATTGACATCCCTATCTCACGCAGCTCACCCTCTCTCAACCCTCCTCCCTCTCCTCTTCTCGGCCTCCTGCCGCTGCCACCAGACGGCACGCCGCCGCCGGAGGCCGGCGGCTCTGCCTCCTCTCTCCTTCCCTTCGACCTCTCTCTGTCTTCCCTCAGCTCTTGTCTCCCTCTCACTTCTCGCTCTTCTCCCTCATCTCTCTTACTCCTCCCCTGCCCCTGTCCTTGCCGCACCAGCCGCAGCCGCTCCTTCTCCGACGACCCTTCGTTGCCGCCTATTCCTGCCCAGCGTCGCCCTCACCTCCCTTCTCTCTCCTGGCCGACAATCTCGGCCCTCGTGGTGCTGCCCAGGTGCCTTCTCGATCCCTTTTTCCGACCAAAATGCACAGCAGCGGCCAAGGCCTAGCGCTGCCGCCCCTGCCCCTCTCCGCCGGTCGCCGTGGTACAGGCAGCTCCCAGTGGCGCCGTCTAGCCACAGCCCCTTTATCCACCCCTTATCACCACTCTATTTCTATATCCCTAATTTCATTTTATTCTTTCTTTTTCTTTTGATTATTAATGCAAAAAGATGAATTATTACTGAAAATAAACATAAATTATCTCATGCTAGATATTTGCTCTTGAATTGAAGATGTTGGGGATTTTGGAATTTGAGAGTAAAATGAATTGTGAGAGTTTAAAGGTTATTAAAAATTGTCTCTGCACAAAATATGGGATACAGTAGTGAACTGGAGGAGAATGAAAAATTTACAGAAATAATAAAATTACCTTGTGCAGAGAAAAGAGCACAAATAATTTTAAAGTTTGCTGTGTTTTTGGCATGTTTCGAAAAATCAGATGATGAAGGCCGATGCTTTAAATAGGAAAGTTTGATACTTGTTGCTCAAGAAAAATTTGAGATGATACGTGGCAATAGCATAAATCAGGATAGTGGTTGATGAGAATTGAGAAATTTATCTGAAATTAAAGGTAAGAGATTTATTCACAATATGTTTAATATGATGGGCTTTTATAACTCAAGGTAAAATGCATGAGGCCCAACAGAAAAATAGTTTATTTAAGGCCCAACAGAAAATTTGCAGATGGTCATTTTTGGCCCAAATATTTATCTAACTAGGGGCGCGACTAGACATATTCATAAATTCGACTCATAAATATATATATATATATTAATAACTCGAAATTATAATAATTTTCAAATAAAATTTGCAAAGGAAGTAAATGGTTTTGGGCTGTGACACTTTCCTACATCCACGGTCGGTTGATCAAACCAACAATCCACTCCGCAAGTGTTTAACTGGTGCACTGCAAACCGAACTGTGTGCTTGTCGGGTGCACACAACTGTTTCACTGAAGAGACCTTACTTCAGTACCCACGCTTCACTCGCATCGGATTTCACACTCCTAGCACGACCTTGCACTAGGATCTCACGGAGTCAGAGTACCTTCCTGAACTCCTTTTCACTCAAACACTCGGTTTCTTTCTCACGAAAGGATGTTTGAAAAACTTGCCAAACTAGACTTCAAAGAACAAGTTCTTTGGAGCAAGTTTTAACCTGGGCTTCTGGGTAAACAGATATATGCCTAAGGTCTAAGAGAATGTGTGTAATCAGTAGTGACTGATTTTGGCTTTGGAATTCTCTTCTTCGATTCAAGCTTTGGGGAGATTAAGCTTTGGGCTGAGTAGCAATTTCAGTAGAGCTTCAGCTTAGGTCGTTGAATCGGTGAAGATTGAAGTTGATCCTCGAGCGTTATTTATTGGAGAGGTCTTGAATAGAACCGTTGGCGGAGAACGTCTTCAAGATTTCTTTCGTTGGAGAGCATTTCGAATTTGGGCTGAGGCTTCAATCTTCGAGGTTCCTTGTTTGGTGGAAACGGCTCTCTTGAGGGACATGAGATGTGACGTCTCTGATAAAGTAGCCACCAAATAGGAGTGACCTCTGCAGAGAGGGATGATACTGAGATCTCTGCATTTAATGCGTCTGTACTGCATAAGCACGTGGCCTCCTTTGAACGTTGGAAGTTCAGTTCGAGGAAGAGTGTTTAACTGATACTTGACTTTAGTATCAGTCTGCTGAGTCCTCGAAGCACGCATTAAGTAATCAGTTCTGAACTGATTCTTCAACTGATACTTCAGTTGGTATCTTCAGTCTCCAGTCTTCAGAACTGCTAACTAAACTAGAAGCGAACTCTAACACTTGAGTTCAAAACAGTTCTAGTCTATTACAAATTAAACCTAAGGATTTTGGTATCATCAAAATAAAAGCTGATATTCCATGGGGTTTACAACACTGAAAAACACCAGAAGAAAGTTGCAGCACTCAAAATTCAGACTGCGTTATGTGGTTACCTGGTATGCTGCAATGCAAATTTGCCCATTTTTTACTTCATCACTGAACTTGATTGTAGTGATTGTTTTGAACTTCAATATTTAATGAATGTCTCTACCTATGTTCTCAAGGTCCTCAGTTGTTGACAATGTGCCCATTTTTTAAGATTTGAATGTGTTTAATTGCAGACGGTGAATCCTAGTGATGAGGAGTAATGTATGCAGAGCAGAGGAATGACTTTACCAGAGGAATCGCGGGACGCAGCGAGATGGTTTTCGTCAGAGGAATCACACTCGCCAGAGGAATCACACTCGCCAGAGGAATCATACTCGTCAGAGGAACCACCTTCGCCAGAGAAGCCGCTCTCGCCAGAGGAATGGTCTTCACCAGAGGAATGACCAGAAAACGCGGGGAAATCTCCCGCATGAAGGCGATTTTACTATTATGCCCCCCGACCACGCAAGGCGCATGCTCCAGTGCTGATTTTACTATTTTACCCTCTACGTGTAATCTATAAATAGCGGCATACGTGCTCCTTTGTAACTTACGCTATCTTTTACTATCAAGCATCAACTTTACTCTCGTGTTCTAGAATTCCGATTACTCTCTTTGTCTTCTCCGATCAAAACTAGGTATAGTCCACGATTCTTTAATAATCCACCGATTAAATAGATACCCATCCTTTTATGTTTCACCATCTGGCGCCGTCTGTGGGAAAAATGGGCTAGGACGTGAGTTTTGTTCGCCGGCGCATGCAGATCCGAAATTTCGGTCGGATTTGCGTGCGCAGGCACCGATCTAGCTGATAATCTGGTTACCCAAGTGAATCCGAGTCCATAATCATGTTTTCCGGGACGATCTACCTATAAATCTTTGAGATCTGCGTTTAATTGTATTTTTTGTGCATGGGGAAAGGTGGTGGAAGTCGCGAATTGGGAGATCTGTGTTTATTTCATGCATGATTAGGATAATTGTGTGCGATTGCAGTGTTTCTTCGTTGAATTGGTGTTTTCCTTACGGATCTAACGAATTGCATCGGTGGATTGGTGGTTGACACTCTGTTTTTGTTGTCATGGGTCTTTCGCTGTTGATTTACGGTTATTTTCCTTATAAGGGTGATAATTATCGGCGTTTTTCATGTTTTCTCGGATAATCTTCGTTTTATACCAAGTCTAACATGTTCTACTAGCAATCTGATTGGTTGATGTGTTGATTCTGCTTTTTTGGGTTTCGTGGTTGTCTTAATGCATGATCGTGATAATTATGGGTTGTGATTTTCGTGTTTCCCCGCATAATCCTCATTTTCTACCATGCCTAACGCATTTCACTAACGAATCTCTTAGTTGTTACTGTGTTTGTATCTGTCTTCGAGTTTCTTCTTAATGTGGCTCTGTTGATAACTTGTTTCTTCTGCTGGATCTTAATACGAATTCAAAGGGGAAATCTCTATCATTCTTACTCTGTTAATTCGATCTATGCCCTGGGTTTATTTCCCAGTGTATAGAGATATCTTGAGGGGGAATTTTTAACGGCCTCCGCGTCGGTGCTCTGGATTTCTTATCTCGGGAATTTCGATCATTAAAGGAGGATCGACTCATTTGTTATCTGGATTTTTCTCACATCATTTATGTGTAGGTACCATGGGTTCTTCAGACGCTCACCGCACTTTGGAGAAGGAGTTTGACTTCGCTGCTCATGCTACTGAGGTGCCGACCTCATTGTTCAACGGCATGCAGGGCAGCACCGCCTTCACCACGCCGCCGGGCTTTCAAGCTATCTCAGCTACTCCGCCGATAGGGCAGAATGCTAACGTCCAGAGATTTGCTCTGGTGACACCGGGTTCCGATGTGCCAAGCTTAGTCCCCACGTCTGGTGACGGACCGCTGAACTTCGGGCTGACAGAGCAGATGCTGGCTCTGCTCAACTATGCTGCCGTGTGCCAAGCACTGGGGACCCCGCTGCTGTCTACTGTTCCCACCACAGCTCCGCTGGTAGGAGCGCTCATTCCGCAGGGTACTGAAGCCCCGCCTCCTACTGCTCAGGAGATGAACAACCAACTCACCGATGCGCAGGCCCCGCTGCCTAAGGAGATACAAAGGGTTCCCGCAGATAAGGAAATGGAGAAAAGGCCAGAGAGGAGCCGAGTCAGGCTTAATAGCGTTGTTAGACGGGAGAGGGTTGATGAGTCTGATAGTCAATCCGTCTCGCTCGTGTTCGAGGAGGAAAGGCCGATGGAGAATGCACGACTGAAAAACCAAGTGTCGCAACTGAAACACCAGCTCGAGGATATAGAGAACTCACTAAGGGAGAAGTCCTAGAGGAATGACAGAGCGCAGAGATCAGAGAAATCCCATGGGGCAGAGAAATCGTATCGGGCAAAGTAGTCCCGTCTTTCAGAGAAATCACATTATACAGAGAAGTCAGAGGGACGGGAGCTGGAGTATTCCTCTGGCAGGCCAGGGCACAAGGGTCACAAGCGCCACCACGCTCACGACTCCCCGAAGGAAAGACGGGAATATGGGAGATATAAGGAGGACAAGAGGGCTAAGACGTCAAGGTTCCACCCCATCAACAATCGTAGTTCGTTCTCCAATAACATCCTAGCGGATACCCTGCCGCGAAGCTACAAATCCATTTCTTTGGACTACGACGGTACCACTGACCCGGAGGTACACCTCAACCGGTTTGAGGGATTGGTTACTTTGCACATGTACACTGAGGGCATCAAGTGCCGGATTTTCTCCACCACATTGACTGGACCCACACAGCTATGGTTTGGGACGCTCGCCCCAAATTCCATTCGCTCATTTGAAGAGTTACAAGTGCGTTTTCTGAGACAGTTCACGAGCTCGCGACGGGTAGGGAAGTCAGCTCTTTCCCTGATGGATATCAAACAAGACCAGAATGAAACACTGCGGGAGTATACTGCCAGGTTCAACCTAGCCCCCTGGAGGTGCCAGAGGCAGAGTCGCAAATTAAGAATTGCGCTTATGTCAGAGGACTAAAGCCGGGCTTATTATTCGACGAACTACAAATCAGACCGGCCAGGGATTTCGACGACATTATGGCAAGATTGCCAGGCTATTTGCAATTGGAAGACGCCAGGATGGCGCGAAAGGTGGAAAATGATAAGCACAAAGCCAGAAGAGCTGAAGCTGCGCCAGAGTCAAATACAAGACACCAGGATAGGGCACCATTCAGAGGGTTGCCTCCGAGGGTACTGCCACCCCAGGGAGAGATGCCACCCCGACACCAGCATACGGTGAATGAAGTCACGCGATTCACTGAGTACACGCCCCTGAACAAATCACAGGAGGAGATTTTCCACTTGATAAAGAACCAGCCATTCTTTCGGTCACCAGGAACTTACCAGGATGGGCCGCCACAGGAGGGGCCCAACAACAAGCTATGCGAATATCACAACACCTACGGACAGTATACCAGATTTTGTGGACATCTTAAGCACCAGTTGGAACTACTAGTGCGCCAAGGAAACCTCGATCAATTCATCGACAGAGGAAACGAGGGCCAGAGGCGGAACCAGGGAAATTATCAGAGGGATCATAGGGAGCAAAGGGATCATCGGGATCAGAGAGATGAAAGAAATAATCGGGACCAGCGACAAGAGCAGGAGAATAATAGGGACCGCAGACCCGAAGAAAACCGGGATAACCGCAGAGAAGGACCAGAAAGGTAGGCACCTTCTTTCCCGTATAGAAGGGAGGTACATATGATTTGTGGGGAAAATGGGACGCCCACATCCAACAGGGCTAAAAAACAAGTTATGCGAGCAGTCAAATCGGGATATTACCCTAAACGGGTTATGGAGATTACAAGCGCGGCAGAGGAGCCGGCCATCACCTTCGGGGCTGAGGATTTACGTACACTGATGTATCCACATGACGACATGCTGGTTATCATGGCAGACATAGCCGGCTGCATTGTTCACCGTATCTTTGTAGACTCGGGCAGCGCAGTGAATATCTTGTATCTGGAGTGCCTCCAAAACATGGGAATCGAAGTCCATATTGAACCGACGAACGCCCCTTTATTCGGTTTCGGGGGAGAAATGGTCATGCCTTTAGGTTTCGTGGAATTACCGTTAATTCTCGGCAGTGCAGCTGCTAGCAGCAAAACTAGGATGGTGCGATTCTTGGTTATGGATATGCCAAAACCATCTTACAATGTAATACTCGGCCGGCCTGCCCTGATGGCGTTCAGGGCAGTAGTCTCTATGTTCCACCTGAAGATGAAATTCCCCATCGAAGGAGGAAGAGTGGGAGAAGTCTGTGGTGACCAAACAGCATCGAAAGCGTGCCATGTACAAATGCTTACACACTCCTCGGGGCAAGAAAGGGAAAGAATAACAGAGGGACCAGATGCGCGGAAGAAGGGGAAAGTGGGTGAAGTACATGCCCCAGCAGAGGAACGACAGGAATTGGCGGGCCTATTGAAAGACAGGGACAGTACAGAAAAAACCGCTCTGGTTTCCACCAGTGATGTTTGCAACATGATTGAGTTATTTCCAGGGAAGGAGGGCTTCCAGACCAAAATTGGGTCTTCTATGAGCGATCAGGTCAGAGAAGAGCTCATTAGCTGCCTGCGGAGAAACGCGGATATGTTTGCATTTAGCACCGTTGATTTAAAGGGAATAGACAGAGGATTGGCAAAGCATTGCCTCAACGTGGATCCTAAGGTTAAGCCGGTGAAACAGAGAACGAGGAATTTTGGGGCTGAGAAGGACGCTGCAATCAGGGAGCAAGTGCAAGGGCTGTTGGAGGCAGGGCACATCGAGGAGGTACAATACCCAGAATGGATTTCGAATGTCGTGATGGTAGCAAAGAAAACAAATACTTGGCGGATGTGTGTAGACTTCAGAGATTTGAACGCCGCCTGCCCAAAGGACCACTATCCTCTGCCGAGGATTGACCAGTTGGTGGATTCCACTTCGGGGTGCGCTTTACTGTCTATGATGGATGCGTATCAGGGATACCACCAAGTAAAAATGAACAGAGGGGATATTGCCAAAACAGCCTTCTCCGTCTGTTGTGGGGTTTATGGCTGGAGGAGTATGCCATTTGGCTTGAAAAATGCGGGGGCCATATACCAGCGAATGATGGAAAAAATCTTCAAGGAACAGCTCTCTAAGAATATATCAGTTTATGTGGACTACATGCTCGTGCGGAGTGTTAGGGTGGAGGACCATGTCTCTGATCTGGAGGAGATCTTCACGGTGATCAGAAAACACCGGCTCATGCTGAATCCAGCGAAATGCACCTTTGGGGTCACCACAGGGAAATTCTTGGGCTACAAAGTTACTCCCGCAGGGATTGAAGTCAATACGGAAAAGGTCAAGGCTATCATGGAAATGACACCACCCAGAGGGATCAAAGAAGTGCAGACTCTGAATGGGCGCATCACTGCTCTGAGCAGGTTTATCTCGCGATCGGTAGAGCGCAGCATGCCGTTCTTCAAAATCTTAAGGAGGGGAACCAAATTTTTGTGGACAGCGGAATGTCGAGCGGCATTTCAGGATCTCAAAGTATATCTGGCGAAGCTACCAACTCTAACCAAGCCAGTCCCGGGAGAGACATTGTATCTATACATAGCAGTGGGGGAGGAATCAGTCAGCTCTGTGCTTATCAGAGAAGAGGGAAGTTACCAGATGCCAATTTATTTTGTCAGCAGAATCATCCAGGGTCCCGAGTTGAACTACACAGAAATCGAGAAGGCTGCTCTGGCGGTCATGGTCACGGTAAGAAAGTTGAGGCCTTATTTCTTATCACATCGGGTAGTGGTGCGCACTGCTCTACCTTTCAGACAAGTGTTGGGGCGACCGGATTTGTCGGGAAGAATGGTCAAGTGGGCCGTGGAGCTGGGGGAATATGACGTGGAGTATAAGCCAAGAACGGCAATCAAAGCACAAGCTCTGGCGGATTTCATCCAAGAAACCACTCGCCGGCCAATGCAAGAATTTTGGATTGCTTTTGTGGATGGATCAGTAACAAAGGAGGGATGCGGAATCGGGGTGTACATCGTCTCACCAGGTTATGGGATATATCAATTCGCTATTAAATTCACCTGCCGGATGTCTAACAATGAGGCTGAGTCTGAGGCTGTGGTCAGAGGGGCGCATATTATGTCGGAGCTCAAGGCTGAATGTGTTATCATTAGGACGGATTCACAGTTAGTAGTCCAACAACTGTCGGGGACCTATCATGTCAAGGATCAGCGGATGAAGGCCTACCACTGCAAAATCAACGAAATGAAACAAAAGTTCATGGAGTTTAAAATCGAGCAGATTTCCCGGGAAGAGAACACAAATGCGGACTTACTGGCGCGCATGGCCAGTGCAGTGGAACAAACATGGAATGACGAGATTATTTTACTCTGCGATACCAGAGAAATGGGGACTTCACAGGTTTTCTCAGTGGAAATCAGGGACGACTGGCGAGCTCCAATTATACATTTTCTCAAGACAGGGGAGCGGTTGAGCAGAGAATCCAATCAGAGGGCTCGCTACGAGAATTATTGTTTAATAAATGATCAACTTTACAAGCGAACCTTTACCCAACCTTTACTAAAATGCTTATCTCCCGAAGAAGCTAATTTTGCGTTAAAAGAAATTCATGCAGGTTGCTGTGGTGGTCACACGGGATTCCGTGATCTTGTACGAAAAATCATTCGGGCAGGGTTCTATTGGCCTAACATCAACAATGACGCCAGGGAGTTCGTCCAAAAATGTGAAGCTTGCCAAAGACATGTTGGGAGAATCAACGTCCCGGGGGAAACCATGGGCGTTATGTATGCTGCATGCCCCTTCGACAAGTGGGGCATAGATATTGTTGGGAAGTTGCCCACGGCACCAGGGGGCAAATGTTTTCTCATAGTGGCAGTAGATTATTTCTCTAAATGGGTCGAGGCCGAGGCTGTGGGGAAGATTGACGAGGTGACAGTAGAGCGATTCATTTGGCGGAATATATGTTGCAGATTTGGCATCTCCAGGATCATCGTGTCGGACAATGGGACCCAGTTTACAGGGCAGAGAATTGCGGGTTTCTGTGACCGGATGGACATCACCCAACGATTCGTCTTGGTGGCTTATCCACAAGCGAACGGTCAAGTGGAGTTGGCTAACAGGACAATATGCGAGGGGATTAAGAAGAGGCTGAATCAAAGCAGAGGCAAGTGGGTCGAAGAGCTGGACACTGTACTTTGGGCTTACCGCACTAGCCCAAAGACAGCCACTGGCGAAGCACCATTCACTCTGGTGTATGGATCTAACGCGGTGATACCAGCGGAGGCAAGGTTGTAGTCATATCGGATTACAACCTATAACACTGAGCACAATGCCGAACTCCGCCGAGCAGAGCTGGATTTGGTGGAAGCACAAAGGGATGAGGCCCGGGTCAGAGCAGCAAAGTACAAAAGCATCATCAAGGCAGGATATGACAAGAGGGTCAGAGCGAGGAAATTATCTAAGGGCGACCTGGTCCTTAAACGAGCTGATGCATTAAAGGCAGTGGGCAAGTTCGAAGCCAATTGGGAAGGCCCGTTCATCATCACAGAGGTCTTGGGTGGCGGAGCGTACACATTGTCGAATTCAGACAGCAGAGCTCTCCCCAGGCCATGGAATATCAATACTCTCAAAAAGTTCTATGTATAACTGCTACTCAGCAGGAATGATGAAATTGTAGACCGAATACTCTTTTTCCCCACAGGGGTTTTAACGAGGTTCGGGGCCATGATATCAATAAAATTAGATACGTGGTTCTAGGGAATTCCCTGGTGTTGTCTCATTTATTTTTCATTATCGTTTTTTCCAATTGCATATTTTACTTAACATGTTCATGCAGAGGCATTGCACATGTCACCAGAGGGGGGAGTAGGGTGTATACCCGTAGTCCCCAATTTACAAATTCAAAATTGCTTCTCAGCAAGTCAAGGAAAAAGCAGAGGAATCACTGCTATCGTAAACCGCGAAAGTTGGTTGCACCCCCAGGGTCTTCCATGCTCCGCGCAGAGAAATGGAACGCGGAATTGCTTCTTAGCAAGTCAAGGGAAAAATAAACAGCCAGGGACAACGCTTGAACAAGGGGAAGAGCAGAGGGATCATGCTGCCACCAAAGCAGAGGGATCATGCTGCCACCAGAGCAGAGGGATCATGCGGCCAACAGAGCAGATGGTTGCATTTAATCGTAAGCCGCGAAAGTTGGTTGCGCCACCCGGGCCCTCCATGCTCCGCGCAGAGGTTACTACTTAACTGTAAGCCACGAAAGTTGGTTGCACCCCCCGGGTCTTCCATGCTCCGTGCAGGGTGTTCTCTTAACCGTAAGCCACGAAAGTTGGTTGCACCCCCCTGGTCTTCCATGCTCCGTGCAGGGTGTTCACTTAACCGTAAGCCACGAAAGTTGGTTGCACCCCCCGGGTCTTCCATGCTCCGTGCAGGGTGTTCTCTTAACCGTAAGCCACGAAAGTTGGTTGCACCCCCCGGGTCTTCCATGCTCCGTGCAGGGTGTTCTCTTAACCGTAAGCCACAAAAGTTGGTTGCACCCCCCGGGTCTTCCATGCTCCCTGCAGGGTGTTCTCTTAATCGTAAGCCGCGAAAATTGGTTGCGCCATCCGGACCCTCCATGCTCCACGCAGAGGTCACTATTTAATCGTAAGCCGTGAAAGTTGGTTGCGCCATCCGGGCCCTCCATGCTCCGCGCAGAGGTCACTATTAATCGTAAGCCGCGAAAGTTGGTTGCGCCACCCGGGCCCTCCATGCTTCGCGCAGAGGTCACTATTTAATCGTAAGCCGCGAAAGTTGGTTGCGCCACCCGGGCCCTCCATGCTCCGCGCAGAGGTCACTATTTAATCGTAAGCCGCGAAAGTTGGTTGCGCCACCCGGGCCCTCCATGCTCCGCGCAGAGGTCACTACTTAATCGTAAGCTGCGAAAGTTGGTTACACCCCCCGGGTCCTCCATGCTCCGCGCAGAGTGTTCAAGCTAGGATGGGAAGCAGCAAAGGAATGCTTGGATGGGAAGCAGCTGCGAAATCCTCGCCAGAGAAGTCAGCGAAATCCTCGCCAAGGGAGTCAGCAAAATCCCCGTCAGAGGAGTCAGCAAAATTCTCGCCAGAGGAGTCAGCGAAATTCTCGCCAGAGGAGTCGGCGAAATCCTCGCCAGAGGAGTCAGCGAAATCCTCGCCAGAGGAGTCAGCGAAATCCTCGCCAGAAGAATCAGCGAAATCCTCACCAGAGGATTCAGCGAAATCCTTGCCAGAGGAGTCAGCGAAATCTTCAAAACAGGAGTCAGAGAAATCCTAGAGAGGAAGATCAGAGAAACGCTTGGAATAAGCACAGCGGGCCAAACCAAAGACGTTCACAGCAGAGGAATCACAAAGACTTCAACAAAAACAGAGATCATACCCTACTTCACAAAAATATACATCATAGTGGGAGATCCGGGAATGCAAGCTCAACATCAACAAGCAACAAAATAACATAAAGCGCGAAGGAAGGCAGGACCAGCATAGAAATCTAAAGGCGAGACAAGCGGCGAAGAAATTTCATTTATAAATGCCAAAGAGGCAGACCATACATCCAAAGCCAGAGATAGGTACTAAGTTTTCATAAACTAAAAAGTTACAAAAGTATTCGTCAAGTCAAAAGGGAGATCAGGGCCATCAAGAGGTAGGAATGGAGGAGTCTTGAGCAGGAATGGAGGAGTCTTGAGCAGGAACGGAGGAGTCTTGAACAGGAACGGAGGAGTCTTGAGCAAGAACGGAGGAGGACCCCTCTGTAAACACCGGCAACGTGCCAGTATCCCTCACACTAGGGAGACGGGCTTCCACATCCAGCAGCTTCACAGCTTCTTGCACATATGATGTTTCATCTCTGTATAGGGCAAAAAGCTGATCCACCGCGGCAGAGGAGGAAGCAGAATCCTCGAAGGCTGAGGCCTTGAAACCAGATGGCAGAGGAGGCTCCATGCTGTATTGAGAAAATCCCCGGGTGCCGCTAGCAGCTGGACCTCGCAGCCGGTTTACGAAACCCACCAGGGAGGCACAGAAGGCAGGCGTGTACACCGGAGCAGCAAGCAATGAGTCAGATCCGACCCCAAACGCAAAATAGGGAAGGGCCTTCTCCAATACCAGATACCACCACTCCGGCTTCTTCGGGGAATCCTCAGTGATCCCCATCAGCTGGTTCACGTCCTCATCCTTGAAGTTCTCCATCAAGGCCGGCATGTTTAGGGCAGCAATTTACTCCGGGGCCACCCCCGCCATCTCCAACGCCTTTGTGGCGGACTGTTTTATCACATAGGCGAAGATGGACCCGAAGCCCTCCAGATAGTCTGGAGTTTGCTTGAAGGCCACCAAGGTGCCCTCCAACATTATCCCCAGGAAATGCTGGCCTTGCGGAGACAAGAAGTACTCCAGACGCTGGTCCCGTGCCCCCAGGACATAACCACGGTTCTGAGCCTCCACACAGGTTTTCCTCCAGCGACGCCTGGCCTCCTTGTAGTCATCATCATACCTCGCCTTGAATTTGGCGAGACTCACATGACTCTCCTTCGTGACCCTGGCCAGTTCAGAGGCCAAGGAGGCTTTCTCCACTTCTGCCTGGGCCAGCTTGGCCTTCAGTTCAGCTTGACCCAAGTCCTTCTCCAAAGCACCGTAATCATCGATGCAATGGACCACCTCCCCGACCTGGGATTCCAGCTGCAGGGAATTGACGGGAAATAGTTAAAACAGGGAAATCAAAAGGTCAGAAACATAAAAATGCAAACTTGTTAATGGATGTAGGGTACCTGAAGCACCAGGCGGCTAAGGGAATTCGCCAACTCAGCTTTCGCCATCTTCTACGTGGACTCCCTATCCTTGGGATGGATCCGGGAGAGAAGGGTGTTGACGAAGTCACGCCCCTTTAGGGACGAGACTGGTTTGAGGCCAGGGCCCTCCGATTCTTCCTCGGGCAAGGCCACTGTCTTACCCCTTTTAGCATCCACGGAGGCAGCCTCCGCTTCACCTGCCAGCCCAACTTCTAGGTCCACGAGCTTGCTGCCTTTCTCGAGGCGTGTCTTGCGACGTTTCTCCGCCAGGGCTTCCGCGGCAGCCTTCCTCTTCTTTTGGACTACTCGGGATTCTGGAGTGGGAATGTTGCGGAGTGATCGGATGAGAGGCACATCGTCCTCGACATCCTCAACATCCACCACTGGAATGATGGATTGCCCTCCACTCTGGCCCGCGCCAGAGTCATTTGCCCTTTGGCTGTCCGGGCTGAAGGCGAGTAGCACGCCCATGTCTTTCCCCTTGCCCGGAGGGAAATGTTGTGTGGGAGTGGTCTCCTCGGGCCCCACGGATATCAGCCCGGAGATGTCCACCCCGGCATCCGTGGGCAATCCAGAGCCCTGGCCCTCTTCACCGGAGGAACGGTCGGCGGAAAGCTCGGACCTACATTTGTTCCTCCACGACATCCCTGCAAACAAAACACAATCTTATCAACAAAAACAAGGTAACAAATAACTTTTACGTATGCTACTAATGCCTATTTTACCTATGGATCCAGAAGGGTACAGGAGAAACAGGCTATTGGCTGCCAAAGCCGAGAGATTTTCAATGAGATCCTTGCAGGGGAATGGCTCTTGGTTGTGGAGGGCATTAAGGTTGCTCAGCACTCCCAGGTCGTGATCACAGGGGATTCCTTGGGAGGCCGGCTGGTATTTGGTGCGGGAAGTGTGCCATCGCAGCTCTTGGGCGCCATATTGGTGCCAAGTACCAGAGGTAGTCTTCACATAGCAGTAGGAGTGAAGAAAGTCCTTATCATAAGAACTCAGGGAATTCAAGAAAAGGGCGGGATATTTCTTGCGCGCGGCAAAACTATACAGGGGCCCCCCCTGCAACCTTAGGGTATGGGTTTGGACGAATAATTTAAAGGTATTCTTAACACCATGAGCGGTGCAAAGAATGTGAAAACAATACAACCTCCGAATGCGGAGTGAGCTATTTGGTAGAAGGGGATTTTGAAGTGATTGGCCACATTTATTATAAGCGGAGGAGGGGGAAGCCTCAGACCGGCATCTATCTGGGCTCGCCAGATAACCACCATATTCAGGCTCAGTTTGTCGAAAGCAGGCATTAGAGCTTTGGATTGGGATTTGAATTCCAAACCCGCGGGCCGCCTACATAGGTCACACATTTTGTGCATGTTCACCACGCTTAATCGGGATTCAGGTATGGATTTGGGCGACCTAGGGGCTTTCTTCTTGACCTTAGAAGTTTTAGGGGTTTCGGAAGTGGCGAGAGAAGATCCAGAGGCCGATGGAGAAGTTTGGGGAGAACTAGGGTTCGAAGGAAGGGGAGAATCAACCGGAGAGGGTACGGGAGAGGGAGAAAGGGAGGGGAAAAAGTCAGGCTGGCAACAGGGGCGGAGGAGGAAGCCATTATCGAAAAAATCTAAAAAGTCCTAGGGTTCTCACGCTCAATCAGAGCACCAACAAATCTCAAAATCACTTTACACTAAACACAAATATCGGGAGATGAGGATACGCGAGTTACCTAAGTCAAAGAAAGATCGACAGTAAATACTGGAACGGAAGGGTCGCAGGAAATACGCCGGAACAAGGAGAGGATCGCCGGAAATCGCAGACGAAGGAATTCGGAAAAATTGGAGAAGATGAATAGTGGAGAGTAAAAATTCGAATCGACTAAGTAAAGTGTACGCGGGCAACTACCAACATGCGGGATGAATGACACGTAGCGTCCGGAAAATAATCAACGGCTGAGAATTCCTACGGAGAGACGAAAGGACGCAAAGGTTAAAAAGTAACCTCGAAAAATGGAAAAGGACACTGTAAAAGGGGAGGGCATTTAATGCGAATGACGTCAGCCACGCGGATGAATACTCTGACTAGTTGCACCGTTCCAGAGCGAACTAGTCAGACCAGAGAGGGGAGTAGTTGATGAGGAGTAATGTATGCAGAGCAGAGGAATGACTTTACCAGGGGAATCGCGGGACGCAGCGAGATGGTTTTCGTCAGAGGAATCACACTCGCCAGAGGAATCACACTCGCCAGAGGAATCATACTCGTCAGAGGAACCACCTTCGCCAGAGAAGCCGCTCTCGCCAGAGGAATGGTCTTCACCAGAGGAATCACCAGAAAACGCGGGGAAATCTCCCGCGTGAAGGCGATTTTACTATTATGCCCCCCCGACCACGCAAGGCGCATGCTCCAGTGCTGATTTTACTATTTTACCCTCTACGTGTAATCTATAAATAGCGGCATACGTGCTCCTTTGTAACTTACGCTATCTTTTACTATCAAGCAGCAACTTTACTCTCGTGTTCTAGAATTCCGATTACTCTCTTTGTCTTCTCCGATCAAAACTAGGTATAGTCCACGATTCCTTAATAATCCACCGATTAAATAGATACCCATCCTTTTATGTTTCACCACCTAGATATGATCATGCTTGTATGCTGGCTACCTATGTTACTTTGTACTTGATACATTTTATAACTAGCTAAATTAATTCCATTATATGAATATGTTTAGTTAAAGCATTTTTATGAGATCTAGAACTTAGTGATGAGGCAATAATTGTGACATCAATGCCTCATTGACTATACTTGTAGAAAAGTGAAGAATGCCACATTTACATAGCTCTATAACTACTACCTATTGTGTTTTATTCTCATTCTTATTGAAGGTGAGTCTTCAAGTAGAATTATGTTTTATCGGGGCTGGGTATTCTGTTCCTGATTTTTCAGGCGAGGAGGGCTGATGTGTGTATTTTAGCTACTTAGTTTGGTGTGTGTTTCGCCATGATTTTGTATGATTTTACATGGTTTGTGACATTTTGGCGCAGGAATTAGATGGAATGGAGATGGATGCTAGTAGATATCAAGAGATAGTGGAAGTCGAATTTTTGATGAAGAAAGTGTTGATTTATGAAGTAATTAGAGATTGGGCTTGAAGTTAATTATTCTAAATTTAATTAAGCTCAAATTTTTTATTTTAATTATCTTTTGGGCTTATTTTGTAATAGGGGCCGAAAGCCCATTTAGTGAAGCTAGGGATCGACACTTTTAAGTGTTTTAAATCCCTTTGTTTTGTTTGGAGGAGAGAAGCCGCATATTAGTGATAGAGTTTAAGGGTTTTATTTTAATTTCTTTTAGGAGCAGCCGCCACTTTTGGGAGATAGATTAGTTTTGTTTAGTTTTGCACATTTACTTTAATTTTTGCTTAGATTAGGAATTGGAGTTTGAATTTTGTTTTGAAGATTTGGCAGAAGACGTCACTCTCGACTTCAATTTGAAGATTGGTTGCTTTTAAATTTAGTTTATTTCGTTGGTTTCGTATTTGCTTAGTTTAATGTTTGCTTTTATTTATTTATTTGTTTCTAGTTTAATTATGAGTAGCTAATACTTTAATTCGGCGAGAATAATGAAACTCTAATTTATTAATCTGTGAGACCTAATTGGTTTTAAAATTGGTTCCTATTGATTTCGATTTATTCCTAGGGTTTAGATATAATTCTGATTTTATTTAAGTCTGATCAACTTAGATTAAAATGGATTACAGTCAATTAGCACCTCCAATCTGTAATTGTTGGAATATGGCTGATTAGTGATAAAACTACCGTGTTCGTAGTAGGAACAAATTGCTGGATTAATTATTACTAGCGTATCTAGGATAATTGGTCTAAACTGGGTTCCTTCTTCTTAATGCTATTAGAATATTAAATCTATGACTGCGTATCCAGCTAGGTTAGATTTTAATAAGGGAAATAGGTAGGACTGGCGTATCCAGTTGTCTATCGACACAGTAAGTAGGAATTGGGGTATGTCAGTGCGTATCACGGTATCCTATAACTAGTTGGTTGATAAGGATTAATAATTTTTTGCGTCGATGATCAGAGCTTGAATTAATGTGGATTTATTTGAGCCGAGTTACCTTTTTGTTGATTAATTTTCTAGAGTATTTTATTTGATTTAATTTGCTTTCTTAGTTATAATTATTTTTTCTCAAAATTAAGGCGTGGTGGCATCACCAAAATTATAGATTTTAGGGAATTGAATGATTTTAGCTGCTCTTTGTGGGATCGACCCTACTTATCATTATACTAATTAGTTTTGATAATTCTGCAGGAATTATTTGGTGGAAAACGACGTCCACCAAGGGCATTGCGAGCTTTGAGAGGGTTAGTCGGACTGAATTCACTTGTTGATGGGCCAGCAGCAGAACACCAAACTACAAACACTCTGAAATGTTTGCAGATACTATCTCGCTTGAAATCTCAGATCCAATAAAGAAGAACCGGAATGTTGGACAAAAGCAGGGCAGTTCAGAGGCAGCTCCTGCAGAGACATGTAATGTGGAAAATAACTATGGAAAATATTGGATAAGATATGTTGTCTCTTCACCCTATAAAAGGGTGCTTTGTACACAATGAAGAAAGCAAGAAATACAATAAAAATTCCAGTTTACAGCCCTACAAATATGAGTTCTTTATACAAATATACCAATACCATGTTCAACATGGTATTAGAGCAGGTTTAATCCTTGGAACTCAGAAAAAAATTCCTCATTGTTTCTTTTTTTTCTCAACCCAAATCAAGGCAGCCAACTGCCGTGTGTTTTTCCTCCCTTCTCCTTCCTGAAAAAAATTAGGTTAAAATGTCAGGAGAAATGCAGATCATAGAACCAAAAACAGATACAAATGAGCTAACCCAACAAATTGCCAATTTGATGCGAAACTTTGAAAACATCGTGCTCGGATTCAAATTAGATGGCAACAATTATCCCCTATGGGCCCGCCTCATGAAGGTAGCCATAGGCAGCACAGGCAGGTCCGGACACATCACCGGACAACCACCACCACCAAAAACCACAGATCCAAATTACTACAAATGGGAAGAAACGGATCTGGCCGTTTTTTCTTGGTTACTACAGAACATGGAAGGGAAACTAGTAATGAATTTCGCCCAACATCAGACGGCTAAAGCCGTTTGGGACAGTTTAGCAGTGACATACGGTAGTGGAGCCACAGATTCGCTCCAAATCTATGACTTGGAAGTGAAAGCAAATAAGGTGAACCAAGGACAACTTACTCTAGAGGACTACTGGAATGAACTGCAGGCCATATGGCTCAACATCGACAGACGGGCGCCGAATCCGCTGGGCTGCTGCGAAGAGGGCATCGCCAAATACCGGAAGCTCATCGGGAGTCGGCGGCTGTACCAATTTCTCTCCGGGTTGGACTCAAAATATGACCACGTTCGACGGGATATTCTCAAGGAAATCTCGGCTCCCTCAGAGGAGTCGGCGTTCTCAAAAGTGAGAAGAGAGGCCGCCCGACTACAAATCTTGCAGCCGGTAACCAACCACGCCGACATCGACGCCTCATCATCGGGAGGAGTCGGAGCCGGACTCACCGCCGTCCACCGCCCTACTCAACAGGCTGAGATCCGATCGCCACACACCGCCGCCGGCAGAAACAACCCACCACGCTCAGGGAACTCCCAAAATTGAAAAAAAGAAGATAAATCAAAGCTCTACTGTACTCATTGTGGCATGAAAAAACACACCAAAGAGATGTGCTTCCAAATTGTTGGTTACCCGGAGTGGTGGGAAGACAACCACAAAATCGCCAAAGGGAAAATGGCGAGTGGAAGTGGAGACAAACAGGAGCAGACCGGAGTGGCGTAGTTGGCCGCGAGGGCAGCGGCGGTGGCAGTGGACCGGTCGCCGGAGTTTGGGCAGAATGGAGGAGGCCGAATTGAGAAGGCTGGCGTAAATGAGGGATGGCTGAATGAAGGAGGCGCCCATTCTCAAAATTCAGGTATAGGGTTTGGTGTTTTTACACCAAACCCTCCTAATTTCGCCTATTTACATAAAGTACCCCATGCCTTGCCCATAAGTCCCTCAGATTCTCGTTTATTACAAATGCCTCCCTTAAGTTGTTCTAAACTGCAAATATCAATCTGCCCCTCTTGATTCCCAAAAATTACATAAGTACCCTAGTTTTCTACACAATGCTAAAAGCACCTCTCAATTATGTAGAAAGCCACTAAATACTTCCGCTGCATATCAAATCTCTAGTGATAAACAGGATAGAGATAAAAGGTGGATTTTTTACTGTGGGGCTACAGATACTATGACTTTTGAGAAAACTGATATTCTTGAGTCGTCACCATCTTACCGAACACATGTTCAAACTGCAAACGTTGACCTGACCCGTGTTGAAGGAGCCGGAACTATAGAAATCTCCCCTACTCTTTGTCTTTCAAACTGTCTATATGTTCCTTCTCTTTCCCATAAACTCTTGTCTATTAGTCATGTTACAAAAGATCTCAATTGTACCATGCTCATGCATCCTCATTTCTGTCTTCTTCAGGATATCAGGACGGGGGAGATTATTGGGCGTGGCACTGAGCGGGATGGATTGTACTATGTGGATGAGATAGCTCAACAAGGCAAGGTGATGCTGGCTCACGGGACTGCTGGCCGGGAAGCTTGGCTTTGGCATCGTCGGTTAGGGCATCCATCCACGGGTTATCTTAAGATTTTGTTTCCCGAGTTAGTGAAAAATGAGTCATTATCATATGAAACTTGTGTTTTGGCTAAGAGCCACAGACAGTCTTTTAAACCCAATAATTCTTGTGTTGCCTCTATTTTTTCTTTAGTACATTCTGATGTTTGGGGACCGTCACCTGTCTCGGGGGGTCAAGGTTTTAAATATTTCCTGTTTTTTATTGATGACTGTACTAGGATGACGTGGGTATACTTTCTCAAACATAAGTATGAAGTTTTTGAAAAATTTATCCAATTTTTTGCCCTGGTTCAAACTCAATTTCAAAAACATATTCAGACCCTTAGAACTGATAATGGGGGGGGGGGGAATTTGTTAATCATTCCATGCAGAATTTTTGTCAACAAAAAGGTATAATTCATCAAACCACTTGCCCTCATACCCCAAAACAAAATGGCGTTGCTGAACGAAAAAATAGAATTCTCCTTGAAATGACCCGGGCTATGATGATTGAATCTAAGGTGCCCACTCATTTTTGGCCTGAAGCTATTACCACTTCCACCTATCTCATAAATTGCCTTCCTACTAGAACTCTCCAGTTACAAACCCCTCTGCAAAAACTATCCACTTTGGCCTCTGTCCCTCCCACACTTACTCTTCAACCTCGGGTATTCGGGTGTTCAGTCTTTGTTCATATCCCTAAGCATGAAAGAACTAAACTCTCTCCGTGTGCCCTTAAGTGTGTCTTTGTAGGATATGGGGTTAACTAAAAAGGTTATAGGTGTTACAATCCAAAAACCCGTCAAGTCTTAACCACTATGAATTGTGATTTCCTTGAAACCGAATATTTTTATGATACCCACCTTAACAGTCAAGGGGAGAGTGAGGAAAAGAGTGAAATAGACGTGTTAAGCTGGTTACCAATGCCAAGTCCCGCAGCATGCCCACCAGAGACTGTTAACCTTACCACCGAGCAGCTCTCATCCACTCCAGAATCAATCTCCTCTCCGCCTCAACATCCCATATCTCCTCATCCGATATCTCCGGTAAAAAATTCAGAATCTACTGTTCTTTCCGATTCAACGAATCATATTCCTCAGATTGGTGTAGAAGAACAGGAGAATACAACAGATGGTGATACCGGAAGATACGTCTTGCCTCCTAAGAGTACTAGAGGTGTTCCTCCCAAACGATACTCCCCAGAAAAGTTTGGAAAGAATACTCGGTACTCTATTAGAAATTTCGCCTAGGGAAACTTGTCTAAAACCGCCATTTCTTATGAAGCAGCCTTATATGATGAGGAGATCCCACAATCTGAGGGCCGCCATGAAAAAGGAGATCGGTGCTCTGGATCGAAATCATACTTGGGAAAAGTGTAGACTACCAAAGGGAAAGAAGACGATTGGATGCAAATGGGTTTTCGCAATCAAAAGAAAATCAGATGGATCGATTGAGCGATACAAAGCTCGACTAGTTGCCAAAGGATATACACAGATGTATGGGATCGACTATGAGGAGACTTTCTCACCTGTGGCAAAGATGAACACAGTCAGAGTTCTTCTATCCAAAGCTGCCAACAGAGACTGGGATCTTCACCAGTTTGATGTTACAAATGCCTTCCTCCATGGAGAACTCGAGGATGAAAGGGAGGTTTACATGGATGTTTCTCAAGGTTTTTCAGATGACTTTGAAGAGGGTGAGGTGTGCAGACTGAAGAAGACTTTATATGGCCTCAAACAATCTCCCAGGGCCTGGTTTGGACGATTCACCGAAGCTATGAAGAAGTTTGGATACCAACAAAGCAACGCCGACCACACCTTATTCTTGAAGAAGCGAGGTGATCTTATTTCTTGCTTAGTCATTTATGTTGATGATATGATCATAACAGGGGATGACTTAGAAGAAATTCAGAAGTTGAAAGAAAGCCTGTTCAAAGAGTTCGAGATGAAGGACTTAGGGAGACTGAAGTACTTTCTTGGCATTGAAGTACTCAGATCAAAGAAAGGAATCTTCATCAATCAGAAGAAATACACTCTAGATCTTCTTGCAGAAACAGGAATGCTGGATTGCAAACCAGCAGAAACACCTATTGTGACGAATCATGGGCTACAGATTGTGAATGGAGCAGAGTTAGCTGATCGTGGACAATATCAACGTCTGGTAGGGAAGCTCATCTATCTCTCACACACCCAACCTGATATTGCCTACGATGTTGGTGTTGTTAGCTAGTTCATGCACCAACCCCAGGTTGATCACTGGGAAGCAGCACTTAGAATTGTGAGATATCTGAAAGGAACCTTTGATTATGGAGTACTATTCAAAAGAACTGGTCACTTGGAAATACAAGCCTATACAGATGCAGATTGGGCTGGGAACCTAATTGACAGAAAATCAACAGCAGGGTATTTTACCTTCATAGGAGGCAACCTCGTATCATGGAGAAGCAAGAAACAAAAGGTAGTGGCGCTCTCAAGTGCAGAAGCAGAATTCAGGGGAATCAAGAGTGGGCTGACTGAAGTTCTTTGGTTGAGAAGGCTACTAATGGAGTTAGGTCTTCATCCAACAAAAACATGCCAAATGTTCAGTGACAACAAAGCCGCCATCAGCATATCTGAAAATCCGGTGCAACATGATAGAACCAAACATGTTGAAGTTGATAGGCACTTCATCAAAGAGAAGATCGAAGGAGGGATCGTGACCCTACCCTTTGTCAGGTCCGAAGATCAACTCGCTGACATCTTAACCAAAGCTGTGAACTCCAAGAGTTTTTCAGAAGTTCTTGGCAAGTTGAATATCGGGAATCCCGTTACTCAACTTGAGGGGGAGTGTGGAAAATAACTATGGAAAATATTGGATAAGATGTAATTAGATAATCAAGGATCAATCAAGATCCTTGATTATAGCAGTTTTATTCTTTCCTTGTATGTTGTCTCTTCACCCTATAAAAGGGTGCTTTGTACACAATGAAGAAAGTAAGAAATACAATAAAAATTCCAGTTTACAGCCCTACAAATATGAGTTCTTTATACAAATATACCAATACCATGTTCAACATGTAACAGATCAAGGACCTTGAGGATGATTTGGTTGCCAAATTAAAATTGGCTATGAAAGATATTATGGTAGCAATCTTGCAAAGCTTATAATTTTTGTATTCACGTGATGATCTGAGGATTACCTTGCTTCTTGTGCGCAGAACGGTGGTGATGAATACTCCCTGCTGATAAATTTGAAAATGATATATGAACTCCAGTTATCGCACAAAGTTTCTCTAGACAGCTTGTATCAAGACCTTATACATATTCAGAATCTCAGGAACATAGATGATGAGGTCTGCAAACTAAATGTCTTCATTGCACAATCATTTGTTCTTCTATCATGTTTCTTGACATCATGTTTTGTTATACATGTTGTTGCTTTTTTGCTCCTGAATATGTTATCTCATTCCATTCTATCAAGTGAAATAGTTTCATAGACATCTTTATCTTCTCTGTTAGGGAAGCATGATGCCTTGTTGGAAGAACTTGATTACTTTTTATGTGATTCCTTTCAACTACATGGTGATATTAGGTCTAAAACTCAGCTGGCACTCTATTTCCTATGATTTCTCACTTATTATTAGCCCTGCCTTGTTTGACCCTTACTGTTTTGGTCCTTTAAAGAATTTTAGAATTATTTTGATTGACTCTGTTGTTGTGCATACTTTTGGTACGTCTGTGGTAATCTGGGAGATACCTGGTGTTTGTTCAAAAGGACTAAATTTGCTATAACAAAGCTGGAAATCTTAGGGTACAGTCCAGATTTAACAATAATTAAAAAGTACTGGAGGATGTGCGAGCAACTGCTTGATGTTTCAAGTAGTTGACTGTATCTCTTTAACTGTTACGGTTTCGTATATGTTGTAATTATTCAATAGCCTGTTATTGAGCTACATGAATATTTATGGTGTGCTCATAATTTTAAAAGCATTCCAACTAAGAGACCCAGTTTACTTTGATGGTTGTGGTAAAGTACTTGTTAAATAGTTTTATGTGAACATGTTTGTTTCTTTATATATGTAATGTTCTTTTTTAGAAAAATTATATATTTTATATTTATCTCTGATTATCTGATTTGCTACATCTGGGGGTTGCTTTTTTTCCTTTTATCATGTGTCCTTGTGTTTTATATAAGACATCATATAGAATGGGTGTATCTTTTCCTTTTATTTACTTAGGTTTTTCATAGGAATGCAGGGAACTTGCCAAATTTCCTTTTATTTACTTAGTTTTTTCATATGAATGCAGGGAACTTGCCAAAAAAAATTGTCGTCGCTGGAATTGCCTCTGAATCACTTTATGATGCCTGCAAATCAATGATTTAATTCATCATAATTCTTGACACTCCATGTTTGTAGTTGTTATATAGATATTTAGTATAAGATGCACAACATATAATTGTTTGGTACGTGTGTTCAGTTTATATAAGTGGCGTGAGACCATTAGACACTTTGGATCTCTTTATATTCAATTTGGATATTTTTTGAATGAGTTGTTCATTAGTTTTTGTTGAGTGATTATTAATAGTTTTATACGAATTTTGTACTTTTACATTAGGGTTAATGGCCAAAAAATACACGAACTATCACCAAATTTGCAAATTGCACATGACCTTTAAAAATAGCCTCAGAATACACCACCTTTTAATTTTGTTGTGATTTGCACACGACGATATTTCCGGCGAGGTATAAGTTTGACCGGTGATTACGTGGACAATACATGGCATATTGCGTGGCATTTTTTACACGCTGTCAATACACGCGTCCAAAACGACGTCGTTTTGGACGTCTTTCTCTCTCAAGTACCTCTCAAGTATGTCTCTCTCTCTCCCTCTCATCTGTCTTGCTCTCTTCCTCCCCCCATCACGCCGTCACCTGCTCCGGCGAACATAGAAACAATTTATCTGGTAGTTGCCCCTCTCATCGGTCTCTCTCGTCTGCACCTTCAATTCCAGAGAGCCCTAATTCTCCTTCTCTCTCGTCTGGACCTTGAATTCTAGAGAGCCCTAATTCTCCTTCTATCTCGTTTGCGCCTTCAATTCCAGAGAGCTCTAATTCTCCTTCTCTCTCGTCTGCACCTTCAATTCCAGAGAGCCCTAATTCTCCTTCTCTCTCGTCTGCACCTTCAATTCTAGAGTTTGTGGATACGCAACAATTTCAAAACCTCTCACTAAATTCCCAAGTTGAAAATGAGGGAAGCGGAGAGGCTCGGTATCTGGTAGTTACCCCTCTCCGTTTGCCGATGATTTTCCCCAATTTCAAGCAAAACTAATGCTTAATGCGTATACTGTTATTGCCTTGTTGATCTCTGTCTGTCTGTAACGCTACGATTCCGATTTATTTGAGGCTGTGATGATGAGTTTCTCTGAGTTGGGTCTGGCATGGAGGCGGATCTGACCCGTATCTTGGCGAGGCAAACCCGGTGGGCATTTCTATCTCTCTAAATCTAATGCAACCGGGTTTTGCAGCCATGGCGGCGACTCCTCTTGCCTGTTTTTCGATTTTTCCAGATCTGAGCCTCACTACCAATTACTTTTCCTCTTGCCTATTTTTCGATTTTTCCAGATCTGAGCCTCATTTTCAGGAGGAAGCCGGCGGCCGAGATTTGGAGAAGCGACGCCTCATCTGGATCTGGGCGGTTCGCCAGCCCAGGAGGAAGGCGGCAACCGAGATTTGGAGAAGAAGGGGTGAGCGGCGGCGGAGAGAGGCAATCTCGTTTTTTTTTCTTTTTTTTTAAATTTTTCTTTTTTTTTAATTGTTAAAAGATTTACAAAACGACGTCGTTTTGTATGATCGCCGGTATGTCCACGTCTGCGAATTCCGGGAGACACGTCATCTAAGATTTAGGGGATGGTCAACGCATATGCAAATCACAACAAAATTAAAAGGTGGTGTATTCTGAGGCCATTTTTGAAGGTCATGTGCAATTTGCAAATTTACATTAAGTTTTTAAAAATTGTATTAAAATTATATCCAACTATAAGCTAAAAAAAATAGTATATTATAAGTGAAAATGTTATTGTATTTATTATATATATATATATATATATATATATATATATATATATATGGTGCGGTTATAGTGAGAACCACAATTATCGTGAGAACATAAGAACCAATAAAATTACTGCATTTGCTATACAAATTAATGCATCCGCTATTAAATTTAATGCATCCGAAAAAAATAATTTTTTTGCTCCCTTCAGGATTCGAACCCAGCACCTGCATCCATCCACCAAGATGATGCATCCACCGTAGATCTTGATGATCGAATGGCTTAAAATGGTTCTCCGTTCTTATTTTATTAATGGTTCTTATTTGAACCTCTCCCTATATATATATATATATATATATATATATATAGGGTGCGGTTATAGTGAGAACCACAATTATCGTGAGAACATAAGAACCAATAAAATTACTGCATCTGCTATACAAATTAATGCATCCGCTATTAAATTTAATGCATCCAAAAAAAATAATTTTTTTGCTCCCTTCAGGATTCGAACCCAGCATCTGCATCCATCCACCAAGATGATGCATCCACCGTAGATCTTGATGATCGAATGGCTTAAAATGGTTCTCTGTTGTTATTTTATTAGTGGTTCTTATTTGAACCTCTCCCTATATATATATATATATATATATATATATATAGGGGAGGGATCCATGAAGAATTAAGCTTTAATAAAGAATAGAGAATGGATCCTAAGCGTTAGATCTAACTAATCCAATGGCTACAAATAAAACGAATAAAATATATAAAAAGGAAAAAGAAATGCATTAACATTAAAGAGCTCCGATTTTTTACAGTGCAAGGGTGAAAAACGTAAAATACACATCTCGGTAAATCTGGAAGATTCCATGATTTCCGACTTTCTCTCTGCCAAATCTTCACGATGATTCGCGTGTAGAATAGGGTTGAAATTCAGACGACTCATATCTTCTCCACTAAGAATCGAAAATCTGTGAAGAATTATCCTGCGGAATGGAAGAACAACTGGGTTTGTTCAATTTCTGGGGAAACGGAACGCGAAATCGAAAGAAGGTGAGTTCCGAAAAAACCATTGTTCATAACACTGTGAAATTTCGAATATATTGAAACAGATCTGAAATTTGTTAGTTTTTTTTGGAAAAATTCGATTGTAATTGCCGACATTAACTTTCGAATAGGAGATCTAGGTTTTTATATGAAGAAACCGAAGATTTGTTTTATATGGTGCTGTTTTATATGAATTTAAAGTATTAGATTAGTATTGAGGGTCCCATATGATGGATTTTTATGGAACTTTCGAACGTTATATTCATTTAGAAATTGTTTTTTGTTCATTGAAAAAGTTTGATTGTTCATTACATATTCAAGAATTTGGGTTTGAAATCGAGGGATTTCTGCGTTTGAGTGGAAGGTTTGAGTTCTTGAAGAATGAGTTGGAGAGGTTGGTCGGTGGATATGTCTTGGGCTGCAACTCTGTTGATCATTCCTTGTGGAAAATCAATCAGCTTTGTAGTGTGTGTGTACTGTCTCTCTTTCTTGATCTTTTGCTTTTGTTTGAGGTGTGTTGTGAATTGGATTTAGGATGGGCTGCTGCTTATTGAGGAGGTAATCATTTGGGGATGGCCACTGCAGACTGTTGGATTGCTTGGTGCAGCTCGAGTCGAACACATGGATCCCCGAGTACAGAAGGAGCTTCATCGGGCACAACCCGAAGTTGATTTCAGCTGCGATGGAGTTCTTCAGATTCAAGCTCACGATCCAGTTTAAGAAGATGGAAAAAGAGTTCTGGTTGGCACCTGCATTTGGAGGCCAAATTTTGCAATAAAATATATATATTCACTTTATAGAAAAAAAAGTGTGTTCTATTCAATAAAAGTGATGTTATGTTCATTGTAAAATTGAGATTATTCGTTATATAATATATTTATGAATGGTATACTTTATTTTTATTTAGATGTTCTTAGTTTTAGTAAGCTTTTTCGAAAAGTTAAATTTGTAATATTGTGATAATTCGTTACGTATTATATTCTTGAAAAATATTATTGATATTTGATTTAGAATTCTGAAAATATTTAACATAAATTTTTTCGAATAAGTGTAAAAAAGTTATGAACATCGAAATCAAATATTCGAATTTTTTTAGCTTTCATAAAATATTTCGAACAAAGCTTTAAAATTTATGAACATTTAAAATAAAATATTATTTTTTTGTTGACATAAAAATATGTTTTGTTCATTGAAAAATTGTGATTATTCGTTACATATTGTATTCCTATTGTCTGATTGAGAATTGTAAAATTATTTTAAAAAATCTATTGATATCTGATTGAGAATTGTAAAATTATTTTAAAAATATATTTCGAACAAGCGTAAGAAAGTTACGAACATCTAAAAAAAACATTCGAATTTTTTTCGCTGACATAAATATTCGAACAAACGTAGAAAAATTACAAACATCTAAATAAAATATTCGAATGTCTAAATAAAATATTCGAATTATTTTCGGTGACAAAATTACGAACATCTAAATAAAATATTCGAATTAATTGAATAATCTACTAAATATTCACGAAGAAATTCAACAATTTGAATACAACAAAGTAATAATAATAATAATAATAATAATAATAATATATTCTTGTGCCGTAAATATGTGAATATTTAATATTGAAATAATCAACTAGTAGTATTAGGCATTACTTGAATAATCAATATCGGGTAAATACGAAAAAGAACATAAATATTCAGTGAAAAAAAAAGTAAACTAATTAAAATATACGTCTACTAAAATTTATAATTAAATTAATAAAATGCGTAACTAATAAACATGTAGAAATATGAAAAAAAAAAAAAAAAGAATAAGAAGAAGAAAGAAAGCAAACACTGATGCATAATGAAAATGATTCAGAATTTAAGTAACGTGAAAAATAAATATAATAATGCAGAATGAACAAAAATAAATAAATAATAAATGATGGATATCTCATAACTCCACCCAAAAAATAAGGAGATTCGGTCAACATAATCAATAAGATATCAGTTACTTAAAAATTAAAATTACTTAAATAACCTTAATATAAAAAACGGCTTATATGTAATCTACTCAATCTGAACCGTGAGATTGTATAAAACTAATGGCTAAGATTAATTCTTCATTCTCAAATTAGTTAGCATTCTCTATGGATCTTCTCCCTATATATATATATATATATATATATATATATATATATATATATGTAAAGGATAACAATATAATTTACAAATAATAGACATTTATAGGGAAAAAGCGTAATTATAAATATTTATGGGGGCGGTTATCTAATTTTCTATCCCTGTAAATTAAACAACCCTAACAGTTTAGAGTTTTTCCAACTAACTTATTTACGGATGTTTCATCCATCCATCATATTCATATATCATTTACGGTTATATATATTTGGCGTAATTATATATAGCTCAATAATATTTCTTTCTATTGTAAGAACCAAAAACTGTTGTACAAATCTCAATCCTCTAATTTTATTTGTGCAGGATGCAAATGGTGAACCTCTTGCATGTCAGGTTTTCTGGCGGGCACTACTCCACAATTCATGAATGCAAAACTTTATTACGGAGGCTTAGCTCTTTCACCTTATTATGTTTTTATCATTTACTTTCTCCATTTCTTTATTATTGACATATTTCTTTTTTAGGTAAGGGTATTAGGATAATATGTGAGGCCGTATACGTAGTGTAAAATCATTATAAAAAATAGAAACAAATTAATATTAATGTGACACCCTAATAAAAAAAACATGCCAACAATAATGGGACCGAAGGAGTATATAGTAATAATTTATATTATAGTATATATTAAAATACTTCATCTGTCCTATTACAAATGTCTCAATTTTTATAATAACATGTTTCATTCCTTTTTTGACAAATACTAATAGGCCCACCACCTAATCTCTCTCTATATTTAGTTTTACAAATTTCAATTTAATTCTTTCTCTTCACCAAGTCACTTTATCTATTAATTACATATTTTGTAATCTTTATATTTAAAAATAATAAAATATTTGTAATAATTTAAAATTGATTGATAGCATTGGGGCAAATGCTAGGTTCATTAATTCTAGGACGATTTGAAGCAATTAATTGATTTCAAACAAAGAGGGGAACTCAGATTGTGTATTGATGATCTATAACTACAAATTTTACCCTTACGTTACGTAACTCGAAGGTTAAATAAGACCAAACTGATGCTCCATTAACTAAAGTTCATGATTATTTAATTATCATTTATTAATTTTTATTATTCCCCTTTTCCTTTTTGGGCGTCCCATTTATATAGACTTTATTTTCATAAAAATAGTATTTTTGTTATTTATTTACTATTATATTCCTATTTAATTATTTAATTTACTTCAATTTTAATTCATCATTAAATAATAAATACGAATATATTAAGAAGTTTACTTATATATTTACATTTTCAATAAATTTTTTTAATACTTGTGTAAATTTCAATACGCCTATATATGCAGGACGAAGATAGTATTTAATTAGTACTGCTAAATTTTTTTAGATAATATTTAGTTAGAACTTAAAAAATCAACGATTTCCGTTTTACGCTAGAAAATATAGAAATCGACAACTATATCGGCGATCGCCGAAGTCGTTCTTTGGTACTTCACAAAATCGACAATCACTATTAACTATTAGGCGCGACTTTCTTGTTTCGATCATATCTTCTTCGTTTGAACTTTGATTTGCAATTCGTTTGCGCCCACGAACTCGTATCGGAATGATCTACAATTTTTAGTCAGACCACTATTCCTAGCAGCTTCAATATTTCTGCAAAATCAATTGAAGTACGAGTAAATATTATATTTCACACGATATAAAGCAATTCAAACACAAAATAATTATCAAAACCTCAATTTTCTATAACATTGACATCTTATAAATATTAAAAACTGTATAAAATTGAGTGTTCTCGCTATGAAATTAGTGAAACTAAGTGGGTGTTCGGCTGAGCTTATAAGCTCCTCAAAACAGCTTATAAGCTGTTTAAGAGCTTATAAGCTCCTTCAAAGTGTTTGGCAAAATAAGCTCATCAACAGCTTATAAGCTCCAAAAATAAGCTCCCAAAAAAATAAGTTCTTCTACCCCAACTTATTTTTTTATAATCTCATATGCAACAATCTTTTTATAAATATTTTTCAACTATAATTTATTATTTCCATCATATATCATTTAAGTTTATTTTTCTTCGATTTTCTCTCTCTAAAAAAATATTTTCTCTCTCTAGCAAAAAAATTCTCTCTCTAGCTTATAAGCTCAATTATCCAAACACTTTGACAACTTATAATCTCTTAAAAATTACATCTTATAAGCTCTTAAAACATCTTATAAGCTCCAAGTGCTTATAAGCTCTTTAAAATAAGTTTAGCCAAACACCCTCTAAGTACAACGGGGAACATAAGGATTCAAAAGTTTCGCATATTGTATATCTATGCTAATAGAAAAAGATCATAAAGCAGTTTAAGGCACAACTTGTGAATTGTCTATTTTACCCCTGTTATATGAGTATTAGTTATTATATTTATAAAATATAAATCTATTTTGATATACATTTATTTGTCACCCAAATCTATAAAGAATACTTTATATTTATACTAATAGAAAAAAAAAATCTAAGGCAGTTTAAGACATAACTTATGAATTGCTTATTTTACCCCTATTATACATTTGTTATTATATTTATAAAATACAAATCTATTTTGATATATATTTATTTGTCACCCAAATCTATAAAGAATACTTTATATCTATAGCTATTGATAAGGCTTATAAATAAATACATCCATCCAATAAGTTATCTAATCAAAATAATAAATTAATAGATTTTTTTAAATAATAATTTATCAATTAAAATAATATTAATTACACGTATAACGTACATTCTTTCTGTTAGTATATAAAAAAATATTTACTAGATACATTTCAAATATTCATGTCTAACAAGATTACCATGGTTTTATTCAATGAAACGTGATGTCTCTGTACATGTCGTGTGTGTTGTATTGCTAATTGCTACAAAAACTAATTAAGACACTACAGAGATAAAATTATACCGAACATGAAAGAAGAAAATAAAAACGGAAAGAAGAAATCCGAGGAGCGGCTGTGGACCACATTTTAATACCAAAATGCCTTGACACTCCACCCACGCATCCCTTGTAAAATTACAATAATGGGCCCTGTTTGACGTATTGATTGAGCAAATATCGTCCCTTGTTTTTTTAGAACTGATATATCATATATCGTCCCTTGTTAAACAAAAAAAATATACTCCACTAAATTAATGACCACGTCACTCGCCTCCATTTAGTTTAATATTAAGGTAACCGCGACACGCGAAAGAGGAAGACGACGACAATTCAAGATGGCGGATCCCTCCTCCTTTTCTTCTTCACCGAAGCTCGTCTATTTTGTACTCATTCCGTTGCTCATGCTGTCTGCCCTTGTGATTTTACTCAACCAGAAGCCTTCTGCCTCCTTTTCATGGCCGCCTCAACCACTAAGCTACACGCCTGCTTCTGCCACCACTATTGTGGAGGATCAGCCGCCGCCGCCGCCGCCACCTCCGCCGCCGGTAATTAATGCTCTAGCTACTTATTTAATTAGTTGCTAAATTTCGATTGAAATCATGGATGCACGTAACTGAACCTCTAAAAAGCTTTGGATATTCTCAGAATTCTGGATATTCGGACATCCTTGCTCAGAAAATACTGAATTTCTCCGAAAATATGGCAGGTTGTGGAGAGCATGAGAAAACACATGGATTCAGACAAACTAGACATGGTGGAGGCGAGCTTAGCAAAAGCTCGAGCAAACATCCATGAAGCTCAACGCAGCAACGAATCATCAGACGACGCTGACTACGTCCCACAAGGTCCATTCTACAGGAATCCCAACGCATTCCACAGGTCCATATTATATACTACATCAATTAATATTCACAAACAAAACAAATACGAGATTACATATTGTTGATGATTGTACACATGATGACATGAATGTGGTGTAGGAGCTACTTGGAAATGGAGAATACATTGAGGTTCTACATATACGAGGAGGGAGAGCCGCCACTGTTCCACTACAGCAAGAGCCTGGGGATCCTCGGAATCGAAGGCATCATCATTCACCAGATGGAGATCAGCAAGTTCCGAACCCGAGACCCTCAAAAGGCCCACCTTTTCTTGGTACCACTCAGCGTGCAGTCCATCGTCGCCTACGCTTATGTTATACACAACCGCGCTTGGGATCCCCTGCGGAACATCGCAATAGACTACATCAACCTCATCTCCACCAACCATCCTTACTGGAATCGAACTCTCGGACACGACCACTTCATCATCGGCTGCCATGATTGGGTAACCACTAACCTTTCAATTGCTTTGTGTTCCAACTCGTAACACAACAATAATGGTGCAGACGCCGAAGGTCTCTCGCGGTGTGGCGCACCTATACAAGAACTCGATAAGGGTGCTGTGCAACGCCAACACCTCGGAAGGGTTCAAGCCGGAGACGGACGTGTCGATGCCGGAGATACACCTCCCGGAGGGCACGACGGAGGGGTTGATCGGAGGGCCGGGGGCGGAGAAGCGGTCCATCCTAGTGTTCTACGCGGGAGGCATCCACGGGTACATCAGGGAGGTGCTGATGGAGAAGTGGAGAAACAGAGACAAGGAGGTTCAAGTGCACGAGTATCTCCCGAAGAACATGTCGTACTACGGGATGATGAGGAGGAGCAAGTACTGCATCTGCCCCAGCGGCTGGGAGGTGGCCAGCCCCAGAATGGTGGAGGCCATTTACATGGGCTGCGTTCCGCTGCTGCTCAAGGACCACTACGCCAAGCCCTTCGACGACGTCTTGGATTGGACTAAGTTTGCCGTTGAGGTGGAGGTCAAGGATATTCCTAATTTGAAGAACATTTTGAAAGCTATTCCACCAGACCGCTATGTGGAGATGCAGAGGAATGGTGTCAAAGTGAGGCGCCATTTTGAGGTCAATTTCCCCCCTAAACGCTATGATGTGTTCCACATGATTCTTCATTCTGTGTGGCTTAGAAGAATCAATGTACAACTCCATCATGCTCATTAACACCAAATTTCAATAATTTTTCTTAATACTTGTGTAAATTTCAATACGCCTATATATGCAGGACGAAGATAGTATTTAATTAGTACTGCTAAATTTTTTTAGATAATATTTAATTAGAACTTAAAAAATCAACGATTTCCGTTTTACGCTAGAAAACATAGAAATCGACAACTATATCGGCGATCGCCGAAGTCGTTCTTTGGTACTTCCAAAAATCGACGACCCCTATTAACTATTAGGCGCGACTTTCTTGTTTCGGTCATATCTTCTTCGTTTGAACCTTGATTCGCAATTCGTTTGCGCCCACAAACTCGTATCGGGATGATCTACAATTTTTAGTCAGACCACTATTCCTAGCAGCTTCAATATTTTTGCAAAATTAATTGAAGTACGAATAAATATAATATTTCACACGATATAAAGCAATTCAAACACAAAATAATTATCAAAACCTCAATTTTCAATAAAATTGACATGTTATAAATATTAAAAACTGTATAAAATTGAGTGTTCTCGCTAGCATATATGAAATTAGTGAAACTAAGTGGGTGTTTTTGGCTGAGCTTATAAGCTCCTCAAAACAGCTTATAAGCTGTTTAAGAGCTTATAAGCTCCTTCAAATGGCAAAATAAGCTCCTCAACAGCTTATAAGCTCCAAAAATAAGCTCCAAGAGCTTATAAGTTCCCCAAAAAATAAGTTCTTCTACCCCAACTTATTTTCTTATAATCTCATATATGCAACAATCTTTTTATAAATATTTTTCAACTATGATTTATTATTTCCATCATATATCATTTAAGTTTATTTTTCTTCGATTTTCTCTCTAAAAAAAATATTTTCTCTCTCTAGCAAAAAAATTCTCTCTCTAGCTTATAAGCTCAATTATCCAAATACTTTGACAACTTATAAGCTGTTAGGTCCTGTGGGTCTCGAATAGCTGCATGGGAGGGGGGGGAATACACCTATGGGCTATTTTTAAAAACTCCTCAATCAGAGGGATCTCAGACAGAGGTCTAAACGAAACTTTACACGCAAACAAAGACACCTGTTCAACTGAAAACAGTTTTGACGAAACAGGGTTGGCGACTGATACTGAAAACTCTTCAGTAGGGAGTTATCAGTTAAGTTGCTGGAACTTAACTGATGCACGTAAGGGCTTCAGTCGAGTTTGCTAAAACAAAGTTGATAACACTCTTCCTGACTATCAAAAGATAGATCAGTCAGACTAATATCATACGCAGCGGAAATTAAATTTAGTTTCGCAATAGCCTCGGTGGAGCACGTTGTTTGTCTTTAGGTTTCTCTTTGCAGTTAATCAGTATTCAGTTTATCAATTGAAATAACACAAGTAAGAATATAAAACTGAAAGCTGTAAACAACACAGAGACTTTTACGTGGTTCGGAAAAACCCTTTTCCTACATCCACGGTCGGTTGATCAGACCAAAAATCCACTCCGCAAGTGCTTAACAGGTGCACTGCAAACCAAACCGTGTACTTGCCGGGTGCACACAACCGTACCACTGAAGAAAACCCTTCTTCAGTACCCACGCTTCACTCGCGTCGGATTTCTCTTGCTTAGCACAACCCGTGCTAAGACTTCTCACTCAGAGTCAGAGTACCTTCCTGAACTCCGAATCACTCAAACACTCTTTTGGGGGGGGGGGAGGTTTGAACGAGTGCCAACTATACTACAAAGAACAAGTTCTTTGAAGCAAGTTTGACCTTTGGCTTCTGGGTAAACAGAGGTTTGCCTAAGGTCTAAGAGAATATGTGTAATCAGCAGTGACTGATTTTGGCTTTGGAATTCTCTTCTTTGATTCAAGCTTTGGGGAGGTTAAGCTTTAGGCTGAGTAGCAATTTCGGCAGAGCTTCAGCTTATGTCGTTGAATCGGTGAAGGTTGAAGTGATCCTCGAGCGCTATTTGTAGGAGAACTCTTGAATAGATCCGTTGGCGTAGAACGTCATCAAGATTTCTTCCGTTGGAGAGCAATTCGAATTTGGGCTGAGGCTTCAATCTTCGAGGTTCCTTGTCTGGGTGGAAACGACTCTCTTGATGGACAGGAGATGTGACGTCTCTGAAAAGTAACCACCAGATAGGAATGACATCTGCAGAGATAAGATCCTGAGATCTCTGCATTTAATGCGGCTGTACTTTGTGAGTATGTGGCTTCCTCTGAACGTTGGAAGATCAGTCCGATGAGGAATGTTCAACTGATACTTGACTTTAGTATCAGTCCATTGCGCGCATTAAGTAATCAGTTCCTAACTGATTCTTCAACTGATACTTCAGTTGGTATCTGCAGTCTTCAGTCTTCAGTCATTCGTTCTTCAGTCTTCAGTCTTCAGTCTTCGACACCGCAAGCTAAACTAGAACCGAACTCTAACACTTGAGTTCAAAAACAATTCTAGTCTATTACAAATACGACCTATGAAATTTGGTATCATCAAAACAAGGATTAGGATATTCCACAAGGTTCCCAACATAAGCTCTTAAAAATTACATCTTATAAGCTCTTAAAACATATTATAAGCTCTTTAAAATAAGTTTAGCCAAACACCCTCTAAATACAACGGGGAACATAAGGATTCAAAAGGCTCGCATATTGTATATCTATGCTAATAGAAAAAGATCCTAAGACAGTTTAAGGCACAACTTGTGGATTGTCTATTTTACCCCTGTTATATGAGTATTAGTTATTATATTTATAAAATATAAATCTATTTTGATATACATTTATTTGTCACCCAAATCTATAAAGAATACTTTATATTTATACTAATAGAAAAAAAAAACCTAAGGCAGTTTAAGACATAACTTGTGGATTGCTTATTTTACCCCTATTATACATTTGTTATTATATTTATAAAATACAAATCTGTTTTGATAAACATTTATTTGTCACCCAAATCTATAAAGAATACTTTATATCTATAGTTATTGATAAGGCTTATAAATAATTACATCCATCCAATAAATTATCTAATCAAAATAATAAATTAATAAATTTTTTTAAATAATAATTTATCAATTAAAATAATATTAATTACACGTATAACGTACGTTCTTTCTGCTAGTATATAAAAAAATATTTACTAGATGCATTTCAAATATTCATGTCTAACAAGATTACCATGGTTTTATTCAATGAAACGTGATGTCTCTGTACATGTCGTGTGTGTTGTATTGCTAATTGCTACAAAAACTAATTAAGACACTACAGAGATAAAATTATACCGAACATGAAAGAAGAAAATAAAAAAAGGAAAGAAGAAATCCGAGGAGCGGCTGTGGACCACATTTTATTACCAAAAAGCCTTTACACCACCCACGCATCCCTTGTAAAATTACGATAATGGGCCCTGTTTGACGTATTGATTGAGCAAATATCGTCCCTTGTTTTTTTAGAACTGATATATCGTCTCTTGTTAAACAAAAAAAATATACTCCACTAAATTAATGACCACGTCACTCTCGTTTGTCCTGTTCGAGCATTGAAATTTGATGAAAATGGCGATGGGTAGCTGAAACTGCAAGGAAATACAGGTCGTTTGACTCCTTTCCCCACACACATGCCGAATTCATGGGAAAGATGAAACATAACACACTCGCCTCCATTTAGTTTAATATTAAGGTAACCGCGACACGCGAAAGAGGAAGACGACGACAATTCAAGATGGCGGATCCCTCCTCCTTTTCTTCTTCACCGAAGCTCGTCTATTTTGTACTCATTCCGTTGCTCATGCTGTCTGCCCTTGTGATTTTACTCAACCAGAAGCCTTCTGCCTCCTTTTCATGGCCGCCTCAACCACTAAGCTACACGCCTGCTTCTGCCACCACTATTGTGGAGGATCAGCCGCCGCCGCCGCCGCCACCTCCGCCGCCGGTAATTAATGCTCTACTTATTTAATTAGTTGCTAAATTTCGATTGAAATCATGGATGCACGTAACTGAACCTCTAATAAGCTTTGGATATTCTCAGAATTCTGGATATTCGGACATCCTTGCTCAGAAAATACTGAATTTCTCCGAAAATATGGCAGGTTGTGGAGAGCATGAGAAAACACGTGGATTCAGACAAACTAGACATGGTGGAGGCGAGCTTAGCAAAAGCTCGAGCAAATATCCATGAAGCTCAACGCAACAACGAATCATCAGACGACGCTGACTACGTCCCACAAGGTCCATTCTACAGGAATCCCAACGCTTTCCACAGGTCCATATTATATACTACATCAATTAATATTGAGATTACATATTGTTGATGATTGTACACATCATGACATGAATGTGGTGTAGGAGCTACTTGGAAATGGAGAATACATTGAGGTTCTACATATACGAGGAGGGAGAGCCGCCACTGTTCCACTACAGCAAGAGCCTCGGGATTCTCGGAATCGAAGGCATCATCATTCACCAGATGGAGATCAGCAAGTTCCGAACCCGAGACCCTCAAAAGGCCCACCTTTTCTTGGTACCACTCAGCGTGCAGTCCATCGTCGCCTACGCTTATGTTAGACACAACCGCGCTTGGGATCCCCTGCAGAACATCGCAAGAGACTACATCAACCTCATCTCCACCAACCACCCTTACTGGAATCGAACTCTCGGACACGACCACTTCATCATCGGCTGCCATGATTGGGTAACCACTAACCTTTCAATTGCTTTGTGTTCTAACTCGTAACACAACATGAATAATGGTGCAGACGCCGACGGTCTCTCGCGGTGTGGCGCACCTATACAAGAACTCGATAAGGGTGCTGTGCAACGCCAACACCTCGGAAGGGTTCAAGCCGGAGACGGACGTGTCGATGCCGGAGATACACCTCCCGGAGGGCACGACGGAGGGGTTGATCGGAGGGCCGGGGGCGGAGAACCGGTCCATCCTAGTGTTCTACGCGGGAGGCATCCACGGGTACATCAGGGAGGTCCTGATGGAGAAGTGGAGAAACAGAGACAAGGAGGTTCAAGTGCACGAGTATCTCCCGAAGAGCATGTCGTACTACGGGATGATGAGGAGGAGCAAGTACTGCATCTGCCCCAGCGGCTGGGAGGTGGCCAGCCCCAGAATGGTGGAGGCCATTTACATGGGCTGCGTTCCGCTGCTGCTCAAGGACCACTACGCCAAGCCCTTCGACGACGTCTTGGATTGGACTAAGTTTGCCGTTGAGGTGGAGGTCAAGGATATTCCTAACTTGAAGAACATTTTGAAAGCTATTCCACCACACCGCTATGTGGAGATGCAGAGGAATGGTGTCAAAGTGAGGCGCCATTTTGAGGTCAATTTCCCCCCTAGACGCTATGATGTGTTCCACATGATTCTTCATTCTGTGTGGCTTAGAAGAATCAATCTACAACTCCATCATGCTCATTAACACCAAAATTCACCAAATTCTCCATCATCTTTGTACATTCAAGTAACTGTTTTTTGCTTCTTAGTAAATTATGTTTTTTTCATAATCGTATATTTTTTTCAATCGTCAAGGAATGTGAGATGGTCTTGCACACACAACAAATAAGAATATTATTAGCTTTAATTATTGTGGTCACCTTGACAATGACAATGCTTAAATCGAAATAATAATGAATACAAATGGTCATATTGACAAAATCTTATTACAGAGAGTTATTTTAGCTGTAGTTAGTAACAAAAAACTTTTAATTGATCGCATCTGCGTAGTGTAAGGCAACCTTGATCGAAAGGGACTTCCTTGATTTGGGGGGCCTCTAAACACAACTCCTCTAAATTTGTAATGCATTTCAGTGACTCAGAAAACATAAATAAATAAATTTAAAATTGATAGTAGGAATTACGAAACTACCGTCTTGAAAATAGATCTTTGCATTTTGAGTTTTTACATTACAAATTAATATATGACTATCTAAAAATAACAAATTCAATGTATATAGAAATAAAGAGATTTATGTAGAGTATGATGGGAAAATTAATTAAAACACGCTCAAAGTCCATGAAATGACTGGTTTATATTTAAACGGAATCAGGAGTAATGTACTCTTTTAATAAAGCCACTGTTGTTGTCTCACTTTTTTGGGATAGAAAGTGATGAAAATTTGATGAAGCCATCAAGATGTAAAATCTTTTTTAAGTTTACGTAATTAGTAAATACTTACTTTTTATTGACCAGACGTGTGTACCAGCCACGTTGATGTGACAACATAAAGCTCCAAATTCACAAATTAGGGAAAAAGTTCTAATACATACTCCGCTTAATTTTTACGAAATTGTTATTTGAAAGAGAGAGTAAAATTAGGTATATAAAAGTGCGTGGATCCATATTAATATGCGTTCAGTGATTAACCAAAATATTACATCTAAAAATACATGTCAAGTCAAATAAAGCAGAGGAAATAGTAGTTAAGATAAAACTGAAATTTATCTACTAGGATAAAAGTTTGAATATTATGTTTGGACACAGTTGATTTGTCATGAATTAAATACCATATAATCTCATGCACACATCACAAACACTCCAATAACATCAAATTCACAAAGTTAATGGCCGAGATACAATTTCCTAAGAAAGCAATAACAAAAACAAAAATATACATTCAACGAATATAATTATATACCAACACAAAACTAGAAAACAGTACATCAACATCTACAATTAGATCGACGAAAAAGTTAAAAACATTTGGAGAAGCTGTCAAAAATCATTAACACAAGAGAGAGACAACCACTAAAATGATGAAAAATAAACCAAAAAATCAAATTATTTCATCCTTACAAATGAGGGAGACGACTTATCTGCAGCCAAGATTACATAGCATATTATCTATATACTTCAATCCAATAAACCACTAAAAAAGAATACTTGAAAGTGTGTATATTCGATTCCAATTAATCTGTTCTGTCATGAATCTTGAACTCCATGCAGCCTAATATTCATTCTTCTCAGCCAAATCGAATGTAGCGTCATATGAAACACATCATACCTTTTCGGAGGCAAATTCACCTCAAAATGGCGACGTGCCGCCACCCCACGCCGCTGCATCCTTATGTACTGCCTCTTCGAGATCCCCTCAAGGATGCTCTTGAGGTTCGGGATGTCCTTAACCGGGACTTCGACAGAAAACGACTTCCAGTTAAGGACATCGCTGAAAGGCGGCACATACCCATCCTTCAATAGGACGGGGACACACCCGGTGTACAGTGCCTCCACCATACGGGGGCTCGCAACCTCGTAGCCGCTAGGGCAGAGACAGTACTTGCTCTTTCGCATCATTGCAGAGTACGAGACGCCTTTGGCGAGATACTTGTGGACTTGAATATCGGGATCTTTGTCCTCCCAATGTTCGAGAAGAATTGGCCTAATGGGGCCATGGACCCCACCTGCAAAGAAGGCGAGGATCGGCCTTCTGGATGGCGATGGCCCCCCAATCAGCCCATTTGTCCGGCCACCAATCAGGTTGATCTCTGGGATCGTCACATCTTTCGAGGGTTGGAACCCTTCGGATATGTTCGCATTGCATAAGGCTCGGATCGAGTTCTTGAATAGCTCTGGAAGAGACTTTGAAAGTTCAGGCCCCTACAAAATCCAATCCACCTTGTGATAAATAGGAAATTTTGAATCACTAGAAAAAAATACACTGATCAACAGTTCAAGAAAAGCATAATGTGAATAGTCTAAACACTAATACAAGGTAACTGTAATTAACAGCTAATGAGAAAATTGTGACATACCCAATCATGGCAAGAGAGCATGAAGTGGTCGGATCCGAGGCTCCGATTCCAATACGGGTACCTTCCGGCTACAAGATTGACGTAGTCCTTTACTGTTCGTTTTAGTGGCAGCCAGTGATCGGGAGCATTTTTGTCGTAGATGAAGTGAACCATGGACGCCACACTGAAGGGAAGGAAGTAAACACTCGCTTTGTCGGGATTTTTGGTCCGAAAGTTTGACGTTTCCATCTTATAAATGAAATTTCCCTCCATAGAATAGATGCTTCCACAAGGACCATTGTGAAAAATAGGATGTTCCCCTTCTTTATAGATGAACACTTTGAAGAGCTTTTCCATCTCAAGGTAGCTCCTGAAAATTATTATTATGCACATATTAATTAGTCCTACATTAGTTGACTATCATGCTTCATAAATTCGAGCAACACTAGTCAAATCAGATGCAAGCTAATTGAATATGCAAAACAGAGATAATAATATATACTAGCACAACCCTTGCCTGTGAAAAGAAGAGGGATTCCAGTAAATAGGACCCGATGGGACGTAGTCAGGATCAAACGATGTATTTCCATTTTTCGCATTGCTAATTGCAGCTCGAGCTTTCTGCAGTTTGGCCTCGAGTATTTCCAAGTTGGTAAACCTTCTACTTATTATGGGGCTCGAGGGAAGAACATGAGTCTCATTGAATAGAGTCGAGACGTTGGACTCTTTCGGCGTGATTATTAATTCCACTTTGGTTCCATCGCTCTGTTTCAAGATTAATGATCAATATAGAAACTATATAAGTAAAGCCAGTCATCACAAACAAGTTGAACCAACATCAAAATTGGGAAAACTTACTAATCAAAATAAAAATCAATACTTTTTTTTGGTAACAGAAAAATTGCACCTTCTAAAAGAAGGAAACCACATAAATAGAATACAGGTCACAGTTATGTTTGTATATATTGTATCCTACAGCTGAAATAATTTCCTCACAGTCAATTTCATGCTACCAGTAATAGGATGTATCATTCCATATCAACATTCTGGCAATTTGTTTTTATTGTAAAATTAATATATCTCATGATAGACATTAACATATATGGCCATGCTAGCATGCTGATTCAACATATGAATTGTTAAATAGAACTCACCTATCACATCTTTTTTAAAGATTATATTAATAGAACAGAGAACATTAAAAACAATCCTGCATAATCAATCTAGTCCAGGCTTAAAACTCTTTTAATAAATTAGATGAATAATGTCAATATCAAATAAAATAATTCCTCCAATTGTTATCTTTTACATGTCGACCCTCCTAGTACTCTAAAATGACATCTACTTTCCTCAATGATTGTAGTCATCATCTCACCTTCTGTTCTTTTTATTTGTCATACATAATTCTTTACTGAAAATTAGAAGTTCTAAATCCTATTTTGTTTCTTGATAATGACCAGAGCATCCCCACAATAAAGTATAATATTTCTCCAAAAAATTCTAAAACTTATAGTATAAATTATCTTCCAATAAATTGTGAAAGTAAACCAAATAACTTGCTTCCTTTTTTATGTAAAACTACATTCCTACATTTTTAATATTTTAACTTATGACAAACTCTACCTTAAAACAGAAAAGATTATATTGTGCAATCATAATGGTACGCTACAAAATCCTCCAATAAGGTTCCCTTTTTATATTTAAAAGATATCTCTTACTTTTTTATATTTAGAAGATATCTTTACTTTTTTATATTTTGAAGATACCTCTTTGTTTTTAATACTATCATTTATCTCCTGATAATTATCTTCCACGGTCTTCCTAATGCACTATGCTTTGACTTTGTTTATCGTTATCTCAAAATATCAATTAACCATATATGCATATTACATCTATATATGAACCTAACAATTAAAAGATATAAACCAAAAGATTTACTAGAGTCCCCAATTAGCGTCAGTATTTAAAGTGTATTTTTGAAATTAAAGATGTTCAAATCCTTCATTATATTAGGATACGGTGAGAAAGAGCCTAATCGTAAATTAAGAAAATCCCAATAAATGCAATTGCATCATTTGTGCTAAAACTTAATGTGTCGATAAAAAAGGAATTACACAAGAAAATTCATAGAATTGTGTGACCGATTATATACTTCACAAATCAAAATCTTTTTATTTACCAAAGTAAACAAATATAATGTTTTATGAATCTGTGGAGTCACATGTGCTGCCCCTGCACTGATATTTATGAATTGGACAAGTCTAGTTGGAATGCAAAATCTCGTGCAATTAGGCTATAATTTTGGGAATTTGGGAAATTTTGAGGGGTGGGTCTGTGTATACCAGTGGAAGTTTTTTCAAAACAATACCTTATTTACTCTACGAGCAAATGATTTTATTCCACTCTAAGAATATTATTGAAGTCAAGATATCATGGTCCCTCAACAATAAAATCAACCCCAATTTCACGAATAAATAAATAAATAAACTAGAAAAGGAAAATTTCATAGAAGAAGAAGAAGAAGAAAATGAGAGAGTTAATTCTTACCGGCGGTTCGGCCTCTCTAACTTGAACACCGAGCGGCGGTGCGGCGGTGGAGCGCTCGAGAGCGTAGTCAACGGACAGAGCCTCCTCCCTCTCGCCGCCGCCAACCACTCTCCGCCGCAACTCCAAAGCCGCGCCGGCGTCCTCCGCCGGCGGAGGAAAGGTAGAGGAATTGTGGGGAGCGGAGAGAGAAGAAGCGGGATAAACGGAACCCCAAGTCCACGGGTAGTAATTGGAGGCGAAGATCCAATTGGATGACTTGGAACCCATCAAAACCACCATCACCGAAACCACCATTAACGGCACCATAAACCCTAGCCGCCTCGCCGACGACGACGACGTTTTCCACCACGAACACATCCTTCTATTGCACCCCTCCATCTCCATCCTCCCCCCAATATATACAGTTTTCTTGGATTCTTGATTTTATTTCCAAAAACCTCTCACTCCCTCTAATCTATCACTGTGATGGTGTCTTTACTTTGTTTCCTTTTTGAAAAAATTTACAGCTAATTAATGAATGCATGTAGTGAGTGAAAAATAGAGAGGAGCTTGGGAAAGTGAGAGATGAGCAACGATTGGTGAGAGGTGGCTGCAATACACCGCGCCATCTCGCCAAGCGTCTACACCTTTGGACCTTTATATTCGAGTCTCATGCAGAAATTACGTCTTTTTCTAAATTTCCGATTCTGCCCCTCTTGCTTATTACTACCACTTCAGCTCTACTCGCTACAGCTGTAACAGCGAGTGGGGGCGGCGCGTGGGGCTATTTTTGGAATTTTATAGTTAATGCCATTTGGAATTGGAAAATGTAGCTAATTAATTGTAATTAATTACGGTCTACTGTTTGCTATTTGTTACTCGGTACGACTTGTTTGTGAAATACACGGCAGCCATTTTTAGTGTAACTGATCCAACCTTTTGGCTTCGAACTAATCGCGTATAATACTACTAAAGGGTGCATATATTGTATTCTTTTGGGTCGAAAAATAGCTGTAATTTTATATTATCAATAAATAAAGTAATTATATTACTATCAATATATATATATACACATTAATAACTGAAAAGGATGCATGATATTTTTTTTTATCAAATTGTTATGCATATATATCCTCTTACAAATATCATATATTCCCTATTAGTTATTATCAACTACGACGTCTAGCTAGTATCATATTATTATTTTTTTGAATTAAGTATCATAGTATTCTATCATAAAAGTAAATCAAATAAAAATGAGAAATTACTGTTGCAAGAATACTCTTAAACATATTTAAAGCATAAGCAATTTGTTTAATTTTTTGTATAAGTACATGATTTCATGTTTTTTGCGTGGAGGAAAAAAATTACTCCCTCCGTCCCTGATAAATGTATCACCTAATTAATGGATAATACGAGTTTTAAAAAAATACTTGGTAAATAATGTGTTAATTGAAAGAAGAAAAAAAAAAGACTCACTACTTTTTAGGTGTGATGTTTTTAAATGATAAAAATGTAATTAAGGAGTTGTATAAAGTCATGTCTCAAAATATTAATAGACTATACATTTTTAAGAGACGAATGAAAATGAAAAAAAAAAAAAAAATTGATGTCCACAAAAAAGTGTCCTACTTACCCTTTTTTCCCACAAAAAGTGTCATATTTACCTTTTTGTACATTCATATCCTTTATTTTTCAACTTATTTACAACTTGTGTCATTAATGAACCCACCATTTTATTTAACTCATGCAATTAGCACTATCCCTATTTTTTTAATTTTTACCCCACTCAAAATAATTTTATCAGCTTTCTTAATACTCGTCCTGGCACCCAAATGGGACACTTTTTTGTGATCGGAAGGAGTATGAATAATTACTTTTATGTTATGATAATCCAAATTTTTATATTATATATCAATAAGAAACAATAGGGCCAAATGGCCCTATTCAACATACAACATCAAATTTTGTCCACCATTTGAAAAAACATAAATTTTGGCCATTTTTTGTATGTCATGACTATTCTACCCTTCTCTCTCTCTCCTTTCTCTTTCTCATCTCCCTCTCTCTCCAGCGGCGCCGAGCTTGGAGAATTCGCCGGAGCTCTCGCGGCTTGGGCAAACTTCGTCGGAGTAGAGGATGAGGCGGCGGCGGTGGAGGAGATCCGGTCCTTTGAAATCGGCGGCGTGGAGGAGGTCGGTCAGGTGGCGGAGGATGAAGCGGCGGCGGCAGATCTGATCTGATCTGATGAGGCGGCGGTGGATCTGATCTGATGAGGTGACGGCGGTGGATCTGATCTGATCGTTGCGCCGCCTCCTCCATCGGCAGATCTAATCTTCGCCTCCTTCGATTTCAGTCATCGACAGATCTGATCTGATCTGATCTGATCTGATCTGATCTGTGCAACACGTATGACACTTATGGCACTAATAGTGCCATAAGTGCCATAAGTGCACACTTCCCCCCTAGGGTTTAGATATTCCATTTAGGGTTTAGATTATTCATTTGGGGTTTAGATGTTCCATTTAGGGTTTAGATTATCCATTTAGGGTTTAGATGTTGCATTTAGGGTTTAAATGATGTTGTTGTTTCTGTATTTGTGCTGATGACCATTTTACTTAGTTTTATTTTGAATTTCGTTGGCACTTATGGCACTATTAGTGCCATAAGTGCCAAAATGACTATTTTACTTGGTTTTATTTTGGATTTCCGATGGCACTTATGACACTATTAGTGTCATATGTGTCATCTTGGCACTTATGGCACTAATAGTGCCATAAGTGCCTAACCCGACCCGGCACGCGACCCGCGTGCCTGATCCTACCCAGTCCGCCTCATTAAGGGCAAAAACGTCCAAATCAATAAAAATGGCCAAAATTTGTGTTTTTTCAATGTGTGGCCATAAATTGTGTTTTATGCTTCATTTTGGCTACTTCAAAATTTTACTCTATCAATAATTACTTTTTATTCTTTGTCGAATGATTAGACCTTATATATATATACTTTTCTAGCTTACATTAAATTTTGATGGAATCATATAAGTGATGAATTACTAATGTCTTTATTCGTGCATAGTCGTTAATTATATAATTAATTAGTATATATTATATTCATTTCTTTTTGTAAAAATAGTCCTAATAAGATAGAACAGATTTTAATTATAATTAAGTATAGTGTGAGTACAAAAATAGACTCAGTTATGTCATAAATATTGAAATTAGACGATTCTTTGTTATTTATAGACAGTATAAGGTAGTTCTGCAAATGATGTGAATGAAACATTAGTGAAAACGTCAAGAAAGCATCCATCAATCTTAGTTATAAAACAAGGTCCATTTATTATTTGTGGTTGTGGATATCAAGATATGATACGTCCTACCATTTTCGGTATGACTTTTCGTAAGCTTTCATGTCTGGAATTTTGTGGAAGGATACAAAAGGACGATACAGCATAAATACACGTTTTTTTCGAGACGGAAGACGAGAATATTATCAAGTGGAAACAGTGTTTTTAAGTATAAATTCTACTAATTCTCATGAGAAGTTGATTAGAACAAAGTATGTGTGTTGATTTGACTTGAGGCACAATCGTTATTCGTAGCTTAAATCATATAATTACGTGTAAGTTTAAACTTGATGAAAACCCAGAAAAATAAAAAGAAGAGAATGCGATGATTTTATAATTTAGTAAACCGTGGCGGCATTGTGGATGACGACAGGTGGAATACCGACCTCCAAACTGACAAAATGTCATTTTTATTGGAGGTATGGACCATGTTATTTGGATGAAAAGTAAAAATTTATTACATTTTCACATAAAAACGTATTCTTTATTACATTTTATAATTTTAATATATCAATTCCTCCGCCCCGCCGAGATTGAGGCGTTTCTTTTAGACACGGAAATTAAGGAGCTATTGTTTAATTATTTAAGTATATTTGTAAGTTTGTGGTTAAATGGTTATTTATAATTAATTATTTTGAATTATTTTTTAATATAAAATTTAAATTTAATTAAATTTGATAAAATCATTAATTATTATATATATAGATTAATTAATTATATAATTAATTATTTTTTTATTTTTTTTTAATTTGTGAATAATGTGTTCGAGAGAGGGAAAGTGAAAATGAGTTGAAAAATAAGGATGTAATTAGTAGCTTTAATTGGGATATTAATTTTCCTAATTTTTGCCAAAAAAAGGAAACGGGTCAAGCTTGGAGCGACGGCCCGAAAAAGAATACGACTCAAACTCGGCGGGACGTTGGGAGTATGTATATTGGGAACATTAATTTCATTAAATATTTTTTGTATTTTCAATGAGAATTTTAACTAATTTACAGTGTGAATTAAATTAGTGATATGAATAGAACAACATGCATATATGAATCTTCTCAATATATACGAATCTTTGTATTTTGACATGCATGAATCTTGCATTAAGAAAAAATTCATGATTTTTTGTTGACATGCCTAAAATATAATTAATATATAATTTGTTTATAATTTTTAACTTCTAATAAAGATTAAAACAATTTGAAGTTGCCAGACCTTCCTTGCATATATATATATATATATATATATATATATATATATATATATATATAGAGAAAGGTTAAACAGAGAATGATAAATATGTGGAGAATAGAGAATTGATCTTGAACATTAAAAATTGCAAATCAAGCGGCCTAGTTTTAATCTTGATTTGTTTCCTTAATATGGCTGAAAAGGACAATAAAGTAAATTGTTAAATATTTAAAACCGTGAAAAACACATTGAAGATCATATATATAGATCTTCTTATTTTCGGCAAGATACCACTAAATCATATATTTTCCTATATTTATTATTAATCTCATTCATTTAGTCATTTAGCCGATATCTTCAAGATTTGTTTTTATATGGAAAGATTTATTTTTATTTCTCTGCAGTCTCTCTGGACCCCTTCTCTATTTGTTTATCTCTTTCGTTTAAACACAATATTGAACTCGAACGATATCAACACAATTTATAATCTGTACAATAATTTTTATTTAGATGTTCGTAATTTTGTTACGCCTGTTCGAAATGCTTAATGTTAAATATTTTATGTTAATCAGAAATATTCAAATAATTTATTTTGGTGTTCGTAATTTTTTTACGCTTGTTCGATTTATTTTATGTTAAATATTTTATGTTAGTAAGATAAATTCAAATAATTTATTTAGGTGTTCGTAATTGTTTAAAGCATGTTCAAAATGTTAAATATGTCAAAAATAATGAAAAAAAATCAGATTTCACAACAGAAACGAAAATAAAAGCGATTCGCTGAACATAAATGAGCAGAACACAAAATATAAACGAACAGAACATAATTTCTAAATGAACAGAGAATCATAATTTGTAAATGAACATAATACAATTTATAAATGAACAGGACATATTTTTGTAAACGAACAGTTCCTGCATTTTGCAATATTTTTGTGTCCCATCATTGCAAAATGCCGATGATGTCCGAGTTAAATGGAGTCGACTATAAAACTCCTACTTGTTTCAGCTGCACTTCTAACCGCAGGCTTGCAATTTAAGTACGTGATAGCAGTAACATGAGTCCTATAAAATGCATAAAAGATGGATAAGCCCAACACCAAAATCATTACAAATATGGAGATTAAATTGAACAACCAAAGAAATATTTTGCATGTATTACAGAAGAAAAAAATAAGATGCTTATCAAATAATAATTTCGCAATAAACATTCTGAACAAATATAGAGAATAAATTGAACAATCTAAGAAATATTTTGAACGTGTGGCAGAGCAACAATTCAAAGTTTTACAAACACAGATATTGGGGAAGCCTTTTTTTCCCAGCAAACTTGAAAAAATTGAACGAAGCAACATTTGATTCTTACAAACCTTCTAAAACCGAATCTGCAATCGAAACCAAAGTAAAGTCATATGCTTTTGGTTTTGAACTTTTCAATAAACATATGTTGTGTTGTTCGCATTTAACAAAGTTTTCAAAGTAAAATCAATTCAAACTTGGTCAAGGGTTGATTTGCCCAGGATCGAAATTGTTTGGCGAAGACGATGGAAACTTATCAGATTAATGAGAAAATTAAAAACGACGCACTAGATTTGTTCAAAAAAATTCTCAATATTGTGAAAGAGATCAAAAACCCTACCTTTGTTGTTAGCCGCCGAACAGGGAAAATCGCGAACCTAGATCCTCACCTTGATCGGTGAGGTGGGCAACAAGCGCGGGGACGCTATGGCGCTAGGACGCGCGCTCGGACCAAGAACGACGACAGCTGTGTGCTTTGACGGGCCCGTTACGTGAAGTTAGCGGAGATCGCGTGCGTCTACAAGCAGATCCCGGCGACCGAAGCCTTGGTCCAGCCTACTGTATTGAACTGCGTTGGCGAGGAGGTGGCGGGCGTTACCGCTCATCGCTGCTACTGACGGCGAAGAGGGATGAGGGAAGCGGCAAGGTGACTGCACAAGGAAGGGGGAAGGCGGCAGGATGGTTGAGAGAAATAAATTTTTCCAAATGTATTCCCCGTAAATGATGGTAATTGGGTAGTTATGGAGTGTAAATTCTTTTTGCTAATGTACATATTTACCCTTCTGTTCAATAAAATATATATAAAATATGATTAATTAGTAAAGAAAATGGAGTATTCAACTTAATCAGAACCGTTCAATCCCTCTAAATAGGCGGTTATGATGTATTCTCTATTCTCTATACATAGGGTCATTCTTTGTTTAACTTGACCCTATATATATATATATATATATATACACGATTTTTTTATATTTCATAACACAAGCACAGATTACTCGATCCATCAATTAAAATTGGACAAAACCATTTTATCAATTGAACTTTATATCATCATATATATACGATGTTTTTACAAGGATATATGTATATATATATATATATATATATATATATCCATATAAATACATCACATGATACTATTTTGGCTCTAAATAATAGTAGTAATTTATAGAGTCATTAGAGGTCAAAAAATCTTAACGATTCCCCCAGCCGCCGCCGCCTATAGGATCGTTTCTGCACGCCGTTGATTTCCTCTGGGGACTGCCGTTTCATGGCATCCACCTCTTCCCAACCTCCCTTGTCTCGTTGAGATTTTGCGCCCATCTCCAATAACTTCTCTCTGAATGATTCGGCTTGTTTGAAGCAACAAAGCAGTGCCGCCGTTGAGGCCCTTGTCAAATCATTGGAGGATTGTATACCGGAAGATCTTTATCAACAACAACTGGAACGTTTTAACTATGCGTTGCATTCTCAGCTTCTTACGTAGAAAGGCGAGTCACCGTGATCATCTGAGGATATTAAGAATGAGTTACAGAACCTTTGGGCGATCTCGGCGCCTTGGCAAGTCATTCCAATTGGAAAAGGCTTCTATACGCTTCGCTTTTCAGGAGAGAGCGATATGGCACAAGCTAAAGCTAAAGCTTTTTGGAAGTTGAAATTGGGGATTCTCAAAATTAGGGAATATGGACACCTTCATTCAATCCGTATAAAGAATCGGCCTCCTTATCGCAGGTTTGGCTTCAGATTTATTACCTACCCCACGAGCTTTGGCATCCGAAGATTGTCACAGGACTTGCGCGTTTAGTGGGCGCTCCCATCAAGATTGATGGGATAACTTTTTTAGGGGTTGTGGGTCACTTCGCCAGGGTCTTTGTCGAGATGGATGTGATGAAAGATATTGTCTATAACTTAACTGTTAATAGAGGTGCTTCCTCTTTTGAGATTGAATTCGTTTATGAAAATTTATTGTATTTCTATGGTATCTGCAGGAAAGTGGGGCATTCATCGGATAAATGCCGAAAAATAATGATGTGAATTCTTCGGAGGACTCTAAAGCTAATAAGAGTCATGATGCAGCTAAGAAGAAGGAGCATAATTCTGAAACGTCTACTGGCAAGAAAGCACCCGCAGCGGAGAAAAACAACGGGGCAGCCTAAAAAGCCTCAAATGCCGTCTTGGCAGCGGACTGATAAAAACTCCGTCCCTGAAGTACGATTGCCGCTTGAGGGGCGGTCTAATAAAACCGAGGTGCCGATTAATAATTCTTTCAAAATTCTTGAGAAGGAGCGGGCCGAAGATCAGCTGGAAGATGTGATCATAGGTGACAGTAGAGATATGGCAATCAAGAGGCAGCTCACAGAGGATATTACTCAGTTTAGGGAGAACAGAAATGCTGAGAAGGAAACACCCCAGGTGTTGAAGACGTCGCTAGAGGCAGGAGACTGATTGTGAGATGATAAAGGCTATGGAGACGGTGAATAACGATTATAACTCCAAGTCTGAGGAGTTGGACGAAGAGATCGAGGTCGAGTGTCAGGTGCTTGTCAATGACACAAACTAGGAAGTTTCGGTGGAACGACCTGATATGACGGAATCGTAATTTGCTCATGCGGTTTCTAATATGGTTCAGGAGGAGATGGCCTGGGTGAAGGAAAAAGAGGTGCAATCTGCTTCAGAGCAAAAAGAAGAAAAGGTGTTTCAAGCAAAGATGGAGGATGTTCTTCAACAACCGGAGAAACGTGTTTAACGTTCTAATGTTAAGACTGCTAATGCAGGAATTACCATCAGGGAGAACCCTCACAAGACCAAGATGAAAGGACGGACTGGGACTGAATTAAAAGAGAGATTGAAACAGCCTAGCAAACCCGACATTGAGGTGGTCAATGAGAAACTGAATGTTGCACATGCAGCAGGAAAAAAGGCACGAGATTTCGTGATTGATTCGGAGGCGAGTCCTCAAATACGAACGATGGCCAACATGGCTACCAAGAATTGGGCGAACGAAGTGGAGAATGAGGAAAATTCCTCATTGGATAATGTTATTAATCAATGAATATCTTATCTTGGAATGTTAGAGGGCTTAATGAGGAAACTCGTAGGGTCCTCCATGATCATTGTTCAAGATTTTCGCCTATGATTATAGGTCTTATTGAGCCTAAGACATCTTTCTCTAGAATTCCTTTGGCTTTCTGGAAGTCGATTAATATGATTTCTATTCATCAGAATGTGTGTCCGCAAATTTGACAAATTTCAATAAAATTTATAAATTGTATGTAGTCATATAGATAGTCATCTTCCAATATATTCACCAAAAAATTAATAAAATATCAATAAAGTATTTTATAAATTGAAAATGAATAAATTATAACCGGCACTTAATAAACTATAACTAAAATTAGTAAATTTAAATTATCCTTAATTATTCATAATTTGATTGGCAATACAATCGGCCCAGTCTCACACAAATTTTTGTCATATTAAAAAATATTTACTTGTAGTAAATATTCAAATTTAATTCAGTATGTGATATATATATATATATATATATATATATATATATCCTAAATTATACTCTCTCCGTCCCGCGAATCTTGAGTCAGTTCTTTTTGGCACGGGAATTAAGAAAATAGTATTTAGTGTGTTAAGTGTGGTAGGTGAAAAAGTGAAAAGGTGAATAAAGGGAATTTTTTTGCCAAATAAGGAAATGACTTAAGATTCGTGGGACGGCCGAAAAAGGAAAGTGACTCAAGATTCGTGGGACGGAGGGAGTAATATATACTCTCTCTGTCCCAATAGTAGTGTCTCACTTTCCTTTTTGGGTCGTTCCAATAGTAATGTCTCATTCCCTTTTTGCCAATATATTCTCTGTCTATACCTAATATTTAAATAATTTTCACCAACTCACTTTATATCTATTTTTTACACACTGCTTAATCTCTGTGCCCAAAAGTAATGAGACACTACTAATGGGAGGGAGGGAGTATTATATTAGATTTTTACGACTTTTTATATTATTGGTTGTGTTTCAAAATTATTATGATGTCATGGAAAGAAGAAAATCAAGATGATGTTGCAAAGTACACAATATTTAACTTGAGAAATATACATAACTCATAATGATTTATGTAAAGAATTTTATTGTAAGGATACTGTTTGATATCATATTAATAATTTATAAGTATTTTAATTTATAAATTGAAATGTGTTTTATAGTGATTTTGGGTGTTTAAATGAAAAAAATGTTACAAAATAAAAATGCAAACAAAAAAAAAAACAATTTGTTTAAAAACAAAAAAGAAAAGAATGTTCATGAACTAAGGAAATTAATTTGAAATAAATTTAAGAATATGAAACGAGGCTTAGCTCAAATAGCGAAAAGACACTTATTGATAAACCGAAAATGTAGTAAGCGAAAATCATGAATTCAAAAAAGAAAACAAAAAACACAAAAAACTAAAAAAAAAATACAAATTGTTTAAAAACCAAAAAGAGAAAAAATTTCATGAATTAAGGAGATTAATTTGAAATAAATTTACAAATATGAAACGTGGCTTAGCTATTTTTTTTTTTTGACTTGGGGGAGTTGAGAAGGGGAAGCAGTGGGGTTTGAACCCGAGACCTCACTGTTCACACACAGGAGGTCGCACCGCTTAGCTATAAATAATGAAAAGGCACCTTATTGACTAAATGGAAAATGTATTAAGCAAAAACCATGAATTCAATTGATGACCTAAAAAAAATGAAAAAACAATTAATTTATGTTCATGAATATATTAAATTTAGTATTTTTAAAATTCTAAATTTTTGTTTGGGACATTTAAAATAAAATACATTTTAAGTTAAATATTAGGATTATTTTGCCCTAATTGATCCGGATCAATTTGATCCAAAAGGATTTATCTTTAGAGTATATAATAAATGTGATTGGTTCAGGTTTGGATTAATTACAACTATCTTTTTAATTTTTTATTTTTTTTAGAATTACAAGAGATATCTATATATAATTAAATAAGCAACCCGCACGCAGATAAAACCTCTGCACCACATAAAAATGAGAAAACTATTTGTATGTAAGCGAGACCGTTATTCACATAAAAATGAGAAAATTACTGACACGCAAGCGAAATTGAATTCAAGACATCTCATAAAAAAGAGTTTTTTATTGTCTCAATTTTGCCACTTGAACTAGGCATCCGCCACAATATCTTTTTAATTTATTGTACATTAAGCGAGTTACACCAATCATTGTATCAACTGAAAATCATGTAGAAGAGAAAAGGTATAATTTTGTGCATAAAAACGTGGTAGAAAAATGGGGATATATAGGGATGGAGAATGAGACAAAGGACGTGATATGTCAATAGTCTCATCTTCGTCGCTACTTTGCTACGTGGTTTCTCACTCCTCCGTATCCTAATATTTAATATTCGTATAATAGACGTGACCTAGTACGTGTCTTGTATATATGTACAAAGTCGACGTAACAACAAGCAGCTTAATTTTGAATTAATTTGCATATACTACTTGATTCGACTCATTTAATTTGGGCTTATCTGTAATCATTTAATTTTTGTCTTTTTTTGTGCAAGTCTATTTAGTTATTTAAAACAAGGATGGTAGATTATTTGGAAACGTTTTGGAAAAAAGTTGCATATATCCCTTTAAACGAAGCATTCCACCTCTGATGCAATTATGCAATCAGTGGAAACTGTGTTTTTTTTTTTTAGGAACAATCAGTGGAAACTGTTGTTGAAATAAAGTCTGCTTCGAAGGCTTATGGAATAAAAAGGACGAATTACTTATATTTCTGTTATTTTTCTATTTTTTTTATTATTTTTTATAAGAGTGATGGACGCGATCTACTTGTTTTTGGAGTTTTTTTTTTGTTCCAAACTTGTATTCTCTTTGTCCACAATAAAAAAATTCATAAGAAAGAATGACACAAGTTTTAAGACGAAGTTGTTGAGTGTATTACGAGTGATGAAAAAGTATTGTAATTAATATTGTTGAGTGTAATGAGAATGATGAAAAAATATTGTAAATAAGGTATATTATTAGCAGTGAGTATAATCCAAAAATAGAAAGATAAGTTTTTTTTATGTACGTCTTAAAAAGATAATTTAGAAAAAATATTTTAAAGGGGTATAAAATTTACAATTAGAAATAATTTTTAGTTTGCCAAAAATTGTTGGAGAATCATTAGTTAATAATATAAGTTTTCTTAACTTAAAAATAATATATGTATCTTTTAACTTATTATTCATTATATACAATACAAATATTTTCTAACCCCGTTTAAAAATTATATACTCGTATACCTTTCAAATCCTATTAAAAGAAATTTTACTGCTCATTTTCATCCTAAATTTATGAAAAAATATGCACCGATTTCTCGAACATATATAAGTTCACAAAATATATATAATCAAATAAATTAAATTTGAAACAATAATTGGGTATCTATCTCCATAAAAATTTAAAAACCACAAACCAAGTAATAAATTGTATAAATAAGAAAGGATTAGGAATTAAATTAGATGTATACATTTATAAATTATACTACCAATGAAACTCATTTAAAATTTATATACTCGTATCAATCTCAAACACAATTAAAAATTAATTTACTATTCGATCTTGCACACCCCAACTTGAATATGTAATAAAAATTTGAAAGAAGAGAACGGTTTGACAGCTATCAGTCAAAAGTTCATCTAGCCATCTGGGTGACCAGATGATTTGACCAGGTGGCTAGATGATCTGGCCACCCAAATGGCTAGATGAATTTTTGACCGATAGTTGTCAAATCGTTCTATTTTTAAGACTTTTCTTACACATTCTAACTAATAACTGTCAAATCGGTTAAAATTATACTCCATCCCGTTCGCTATTATTTTTGCTACGCCGCAAGTGTACGGTGTAGTTGCAATATAAGGAAGTAAGGTCGTATTTCACAAGGACTAGTAGTTCAATTCTAGTGATTATCCTAATTCATTGCACTAAGGCTATTTAGACTAAACAATAATTAAGGTGATTGGTTTGATTATCTAACTAATCACTTAACAAGTTCAAAGACAAATAAAATCAAACAAACAAGGTGGATTAATCAAGAGATGAAGGTGGTTTAGGGATTAGGCATCACGGATTAGCAATGGACTTCAAATTAGCTCAATATTAGTCTTGGCATTCCTACTTATCTAGAGTGATCTCCCCATTAGTTCTAGCCCCCTCCCAGACGACTAAAACGGTAGATTACGGGTCATAGTTACCGTCCCCGGTTAACTTCTAACCTATAACTTCCAAAAGCATAATAAGATCGAAAACTCTCACTCCACTCTCAACCTCCCAGTCTATTGAGTTGATATGTTTCAAGCACCTAATATATTGCAATTATCCTTTCCCGATTCAAATTACAAATGAGAAATGCATAGAAAGTGACCAACAATCCATACAAGAAAGAATATTAAGGCATGAAAAGATAATGACAAGGAAATACTCAAGACATAAATTAAGCATAATAATCAATCCATTACATAGTCTACTAGCCTAACCCCCAAACTAATGGGGTTTTAGCCTACCATGTTCACAAACAACCTACTTAAATCAAAGAAATACATATATGAAAGAGAGAGTAATGAGTGACATATCCTATTAATGGCCTTTCTTCAATGCTTCTTCAAAAGGTAGGTGTGAGCATGAATGGAGGTTAGGGTTTTGTGTGTGGAAGATTGGGAGTGATGGAGTTTGTGTGTGTGTTGAAAGTTATGAGAAAAGATGGGGAAAATGGAGTTTTGGGGCTAAAATTCGCGTTTGGGCCCACAAAGGGCGGAACCCCGCCTTTTTTCCCGTGATCACGGCATGAACCGCGACTGAGAATGCGGCTGGAAAGAGGGAAGCCCGCGGCCGAGGCTCGGACTGCGGGTGATTGACAAAAGCGTTCTATACTGAAATTCAATGAGTTGCGGTCACCCCCGCGGCTGCGGGTTGGACCGCGGTCCGGTGCTCCTCAGCCACGGCCGGTTGCTGCGACCGTGGGGTCCTGCGCAGCCGGCTTTGACGGCTCTGTTCTCCCTCATCTGAGCTCCGATTCCGGCGCCGTTTGCGCTCACGGATTCCTTTCGAGACGTATTTCAATCTCATGTCCTCACAATCCCCCAATTAATCCTCATTTTTTCCTGAAATCACTCAAAAAGCTACACCAAGCATCAAATCTCAACAAAACTCAAAATTGGGATACAAACACATATTAACAATCAATTCATAGGGAAAAATGACAACAATTCATGCGAAAGTGAGGTATGAAAACCATGTTTATCAGTCTCACTCTAATAGTCATGTTTTTCTTTTCGGGACGCCCCACTAGAATAGTCATGTTTCTATTTTTGGTAATGATTTTACACTACAAATAATGTGGCCTCATGCACCTTTACACATTTTTACACTCAAAAAACAAGTTTCTTAATCTCTGTGCCGAAAAGAAACAAGACTATTCTATTGAGATGAAGGACCAGAGTAAGACTTTTTACAAAAAATTAAGCAAAGTCATCAAAATCAAAGGGTATTTAAGTATTGGGCATAGAATATTTGTGTTTATAAAAGAGAAAAATTTTCATATATAATTGAAGAATTACGGTATTTTAAATTTTCAAATCTTTATTTTATTTGAGCTGTGCTTTTTTTAGTATTTTTGTTTGAAACTAGTCGATTTTCGGTTAAATTATGAGCGAATTTTTTTCCTTTAAAAATATATATATGCTGTATCATGAGTTACTAATTTTAGATTGACTGAAAAAATTGTCCCATTCTATGCAGAAATATCGCCGTAAATTAATTAAAACATATACTATGTCTATGTGCGTTCTCGATATCTTCCAAACAAGCCAAAGCTACAGTTTGGTTGCATCATTAATCAGCATGTGCAATGCAAAAACAGCTTAGTTTGAATTGCCTATTTGGAATATATACTAATTAATTGCTACATGATAAATATATACCAAACATACAATGTGACAAACCTACATTTTCGTGCACTTATATTAATAGTAAACTAATTAAGAACATAAATACTGACTTTTAGAAAATTCAGGTAGGGACTGGAAGCTACTCACGGCCAAACTTATCAACTCTTAATTGGCAGTTGCCACTAGACTATTCAAAAGTGTTAATTTGGCACCTAATTGGTCACTAATTAATTATTGTATTAAAATGCTTTGATTTTCTTGATATATGCTTTTGTTATGGGTTTAATACATAAACCTGTAGAAAAATATTTATGGAAAGGTAATATAATTAAACAACTTAAAGTTTGAGTACTTAATTATACCAAATGAAATTAAGTCTCCTGATATAATTATAATATCGCATTTGTAAATCTAAATTCAAGATTTCAATGTTTGATCTCAATTTACAAACAAGAATTGAAGTGAAAAAGACGCAAAGCATTTACCTGATTCAGTTCACGAATGAACCTACGTCTACGGGTCAATTGGAAACTCCTTATTAAATCAAGATGAAGGATTGAACGTACAAATTTAATTAGCCTATATTTGGTTGGCCTTTTTTAAAGCTTGGAAATATATTCAATTAATTGAATCCATTACTTGTTGTTTGATTTGGGTAATGAATTAATCATTATCCTAATTTAAGGGTAACACAATCATCCAATTTGTTACCCCTCAAAATAGAGGAGAAACAAAAGAAAAGGAATCCCTTACAAGTAATTCTTGTTCATTGTTTGTTGAACCAAATATTCAATAAAAGTAATAATTATTGTTATCATTTCTCTCATTTATTTGATGTCATTCCCTTTTTATTCTTCTACTTGAACCAAACGAGCACTTAGAGAAGAACTATTGCACACAAAAATCACAGATTCACAATTTCTCTCAAGGTTCTTTACTCTTTTTTGCTGCTCTCGTACAACCTGGCCAATAAATAAGATAAAAACTACAAGTAAACTCAGCTGTGATTTGGGGTGTAAAATCGGGTTGTGGGTATCGGGTATACCCTCACCCGTCCCGATACCCGCACGGATATCGGGTACCCGATACCCGCAAAATTCGAGTGGAGGGTCAGGTGCAGGTATTAGTTTCTAAAAAAATGCGGGTATCGGGTACCCGCGGATACCCCGACGGGTACCCGCATACCCGCAAATTAAATTTTTAGTTTAATCATTTTTATACTTATGAATTAATTTAATTTTTATATATGCATTTAATAGACTATGAGTACGGTTTCAAAAAAAAAACATAGATTGTGAGTACAAAACTGTAAGAATATTTCAAATATACATTTGGATGCATTTACTATGCATTCCAATATTTCAAACATATGTTTGGAGCTTTAATTGATTAGGTAGATTTTAATAATTAATTTCAGTTCAGTTCTTCGTACTGTCACAATTCTATATTTATCTATACTATATTAAAAAAGTAACTTTTATTTTAAAATTGAATTCAAATTGATTTGAATGGTAATTAATTTATAAAATAATTCATACGGGTAAAGAGGGTACCCGCACATTGCGAGATAAGAAATACCCTCCAGCGGGACAAAATACCCGCACAATTAAAACCAATTAAGAAATTGCGGGAAATTGAGGGTACCCTCATACCCGCAGCGGGTATTCGGGTACCCGTGGCATGCAGGCGGGTCGGGTGAGAGTGGGAGTTTCGGGCGATTTTATCCCACGGGTATCCGCATTTTGCGGGTAGGGTACCCGCGGGTACCCGATTTTACACCCCTGCCTGTGATGCATGAAGCTCCTCTGATCTGAAAGCCATGCACACGCGCATGGGATAACAGAAACTTTGAAGAAGTTTGCTGTTAAGTCCCCGGCTGAAATCGCCCTTTCACTTGAGTCCTTAAGCCAAATTTATGAAGAGCACGACTTACAACATTAATTAATTTTTAAATTAGTCTATTGAACTTACTAAAATTTTGAAAGATCCAATATCGACGAGTGTAAAAGTTTAAAGATATAGTATTTCTTTGGGGCAGTGGCCAAAAATACATGAATTTCAGGAAAAAAAAAATTATAATTTTCATGTGAACTTTTAGTTAAGTTAAAAAATACATAAATTTATATTTTTGTTACAATTTTTATATAAGTTTGACTTTCAATGAAATTAGAGCTTAATTGACAGTCGAAATTAAGTCAAATATATTAATTTTTGCCTTCTTATACCTCCGAGCTTCTACATACTCATCATCATTAGAAGTTAGACCAATATCAGATTACTTTCGACTGCCAACTAAGTTCTAAGAGCATCCGTAGTGGGGGCGCGGAGGTCGGTGCACACCCACTCCCCTCCCTTCCCCTCCCCCGCCCCCTACCGCTCCCACTCCAGCACCCGGTTCTCTCCCCTGCACCCAGTGTAGAAAGAGTGCGTGCATTGCACGACTCTTTAAATAATTTTTTTTAATTAATTTTCAATTGATTTTTTAAGAGCCAAAGTGGAGACTCTTCCACTATGGAGGGTGAGCTCTTAAATGGTGGAGATCATTTTTGAAAGCTCATCTTGACTCTCTACTACGGATGTTTTAATGTCGCCGAAAGTTAAACTCATGTTAAAATTATAACAAAAATATAAATTTATATATCTATACTATATTAAAACAGCAGTTTTCAATTAGAAATTGATTTCAAATCAATTTCAAATTGATTTGAATGGCAATTTTGAAAATATATTCAACATGAAGGTTACAAATAAATTATATCCCACTCACCCCACTATCTCACTTACACATTAACTCATTCAAAAAATTCAAATAAATCCACTAATATATTATAAAAACTAACGAGCAATTCTTAAAACTAAATTTGAATGGCCTTTTATTTGATTATATATGTATATCCATATTAACAAATTATAAATTCAAATTGATACTCTAAATAATGCACATGCTATAGATAATCTATACTATATTAAAACAGTATTTTTCAATTAGAAATTGATTTCAAATCAATTTCAATGGCAATTTTGTGATTTCTTACAAAAATAATGACTTATTGTATATATTCAAAAATTAAGTAACTAACTCAATTAAAATTGCATAACCCATAATTAAAAAAAAATGCACACCCCACGTTTAAAAAGAAAAATTGCATAACCCACGTTTATAATTCCATAATGAATTATATGTGTATATATACACAATTTATAAGGCATTGGTTATAAATAATTTATAAATTTATATTTATATAATAATTTATAATATATTAAGAAGATAATTTTCAATTTCAAATTGATTTCAAAATTAATAAGTGGAAATTTTGTAGTTATAAAAAATTGAAGTTTTATTTGTACAATATAATTTTTTCTTTGTGTTCTTATTTTTTAATATTATTTCTTTCTAAAATTGTGAAATTAAAATTATTTATAAAATATATCAAATTAAATATCATGATAAGAGCATTAATTTGATATATTTTATGTAAATATTTGATTTAAAACGGAGAGTTATATTTATTTAAAGATTAATGATTTTTAAAAATTCTCTCTCATCTCTCCTCTTTTTTTGAATAAATCAATTTTTTCTATTTTATTCTTTTTACTTATTATTTATGCCTTTTCACAATATCAATTTTTATTATTGTGAATTTTTCTTTATTTTTTATTTTTTGAATATTCAACTCAAATATATTAAGTGAAAATTAATTTTTTCTTATATTTATAAATATGATAATTGAGCTGGTATCAATTTATATATATAAAAATATAAAAACGTTTTCCGTGCATTGCACGGGGTGCAAATGCTAGTTTAAGTGAAAATTACAATTTTTTTTCAAAATTTGAGTATTTTTTTTGTCATAGCACCTATTTTTTCAGGGTCATGTTTATATTTATGTGTTCATATCGTCGTTAATTTTATCTTTTGTTGATATTACTTCCAGCATCTACGCAATCCTCTAATAACTAGATATGTATTAATTATGACTAAGTTTACTTTGTCGGCATAATTGATTACCTAGGTTGCATACAAATTCGGTGTAAACTGTATGACCTATTTAACGTGTCGCAAGGGTACCACTACAGCAAAATTGATTATTTTTTTTTTGAGGAAAGCAAAATTGATTATTGAAATCTTTGATTAAGGAGAGGTATATTTACTTTTTTCATTTTGAAGAAGGAATTATTTATATTTTTAATTACCATTAAATGAATGAAATCCTGCGCAACGAGTTATCCCAACATTAACGAGTTATCCCAACACTTTTTTTTTAAGTCGTGGGTGGGACTTAAATACTCCGAACATATATCCACAAAAAAAATGTAACCAAATCGAAGTTTTATCATGGACTAATTGAATCATATGTAGATACGTATATATTGAACCAAAATGGAATCTACCTATTACATGTATATATTGAACCAAAATGGAATCTACTTATTTTATTGGGTTCCATTAGTACACGTAGGAGTGAGTTAAAATAAAAACATCTCTTAGCATATAAATTAGGATTGATTCATCATTTTATTGAATGAATTCATGATTTCGAGTTCGAATTTCATAGATAGCAAAAAAAAATTATTTTTCACAATTCATACATTTGCACAACAAATTCATACGTGTTCTATATAGAATTCATATATTTTAGCCAGTTCGTATTTTGTATGATAAAAAGTGTTTATAACCTATATATGAGATGTGGTTTCGTGGAAAATGTTATATATTGAAAGAATGAAAAATAACGAATAAATTAATAAATTCTACAAATTAACCAATATAATTCATTAACAAACGTATTTATTTAATATGGTGAAAATCTCGCCTTTAAATTTAGAGAAAAATGCATGTTCATATGGTACGTTAATTTATTTATAGAAATTATTGAGTTATTCTCACGTTCCAAATTCATTATTTATTCTCTTAGGCCATGTTTGGTTAGCTCTCATATCCTTGATAGGCTAATAGTCCAGCGTATCTTTTGAGTTTGGTTTGTTGGGCTAAATTTAAATTCAGCCCGTAGCAGCCCGCAGGCCCGTAGCTGAAAATTAGTTTTAGCTTGTTACTGTAACAGGCGTCGAGCGCCAGTTACAATTTCTGGAGGAATTACACTAGTCAGATTAAAATTTTGATTTTCGTTTTTGCCCTCTGGTAAGCCCGCCTAAAAGCTCTTGTAATACAAGACGCCATTTTTTGCCCTAGTTCAGCGGCTGAGCTTCTCTGGTAAGACGATTCCATATTTTTCTCTTCATTTGAACAAAAAAAATGACGCTAATCGCCGTCTAGAATTCTTCGATATGCTATGGGATACTTGCTAATCTCCCAGAAATTTTCGATTGACAAATTTGGTGGTATTCATTCTGGGCAATCCCCAAAATGAATCATACACGATTAATTTGTTGTTAATTTCTTTGATGAGATTGAAATTTACTCGTTCATCATTGCTGAAAGTTTGAATTTTTTTTTTACCCAGACATCCTTATCACGATTTTGTCTTTGTTCGTTCATTGAAGGCCTATCGCGATTTTGAGTTCTTTGCAGAACTTCTGCCACTAATTTGCTGAATTCAGGTTAGTCACCCATTGCTCCTTGTCTTTGTTCGTTCGTTCGATTAGGTATTTGATCTCATTGCTGGTTTAGTTTTCTTGATTATAGTGGGTTGCTGAATGTGGCAAGTCTTCGGCGAAGGGTTTAATATTCTGTAATTATTGTTTCTTTTGATCAGTTTCTTTTGAACGATGTATACTGCTGTGTACTTATCTGACTATAGACCAATAATTAATTCCTTTGCTGTTGTTGATTGAAGTGGTCAGCAATTCTGCTTATGCATATTTTCATCCTTGTATTAATTATTATCTGTCTTATAAAAGATATATTACCCTAATTTGGTGTGTTGTTGATTGTTCAGTGTTTAGTTGCTCCTAGAAAAGATAGCTATGAGGTTTCACTTTTTGTGGTACTACAGAGAAAAGAAAATCTTGGGTTGAATGGTTTTTTTCCTATTTCTTGATGAAAACTAAGTGATGCTGGAAATTTGTTCCTGAGAGATATCACACATTGAATGATGAATGTGTACATTTATATGATGTCTGGTTGTGCTATTTAACCATTATGTTGCCCTATAACACTGTTTGTGAGTCTGCTTGCATGATTAAAATGCCCTTAAACTGTTTGATCACTATGCCTGAATTCAGAAACTTCAAAGAAGATACGAAATCACTGGAATGAATGGAATGAATATAGTTTTCCAGTTACGAATCTCTACATATTGGTCTTCTGTTTATGAAATGATTTGGGTTGAGTTTGATTGTTCATATTGTTCGCTTATAGATTCGTTGTGTTGCCTGTGCTCCTCCCCTTATTCGTCTGTTACTTTCCATTTGTTGTTAAGAAATAGGCTCCAGAAATCAGTTGTTACTTTTAGCATTGAATTCTAGTTTATTTGTCATATTTCAGAGTAGGCTGCCTGCTATTAGATTCAAGCCAAAAATGACAAACCTTCTCAGTAGAAAACAATTGTTGTTATGGCTCATTGAAGAAGAAATGCGCCAGTTCATATTTCGAATTGCTTTAGTAATTGATGTTATCTTTCGTATGAGGTCTAAAAAAAGAAAACGTAGCCATCAAATTGAATCATACAGCATCTTGCAAAGGATCCCTGATCAAGTAAAACATCTAAATAGGATGACTATGGTTAGCGATATAGATTGTGTGTTGAATCTGCGGATGGATAGAAATGCGTTTGGGAGATTGTGTAATCTGATGAGACAACTAGGTTCATTAAAAGATGGTAAATTTGTGACCGTTGAGGAACAGTTGGCCATGTTTTTATCCGTATTAGCCCATCACAAGAAAAATCGTGTCGTGCGCTTTGATTTTTTGGAGATCGGGCCAAACAATATCGCGCTATATTCACACTGTTTTGAAAGCCATCTTGAAGCTACATGTTCTACTCCTAGTGAAGCCTGATCCGGTATCTGGTGACAACAATGATCCACGATGGAAGTGGTTTAAGGTATGGACATAGGATATTGCATTCTTGTTTCACGCATGTCTTACGATACTCCAACTGAACTATGACATTTTCAACTAACTATATGATGTTTGTTTCCTTTTGTTTTGGGTAGGGCTGTCTTGGTGCGCTAGATGGCACTTACATAAACGTGAAAGTGCCGAATTGTGACAAGGCACGATATAGGACACGTAAAGGACAGATTTCAACAAACACGCTAGGTGTTTGTGACCAGAACATGAGGTTTGTATACGCATTACCAGGATGGGAAGGTTCAGCAGCCGACTCTAGGATATTGCGTGACGCTCTCAATCGACCCTACGGTCTTAGGGTACCAAAGGGTAAAAATAAAAAAATTGTAGTTTTTTTTAGTAATTGCTGCATATTTTATAATAATTTATATTAGCTTCACTTCCCACGAGTTTCAAGAACGCGCATCAAATAATCAACCCTTGCTTCCATCGAGAGACTCAAAAAAAGCTCCAGTCGCTCCACCTTGTCACAAAGTATTTCACAGACTTCGAATTTGTCACTCCTTGTCACGCCTGGAAGTTTGTTCACAGTATGGTACACTTCAGTCCATGCTTTGCTTAAATCGAACTCGTAGCCTTTGTGAGCGGCAATTGCCTCCAGCCCCTTGTCACTATTTCTGCCGAGTTCCACTAGCAGCTCGTAGAACCCATCCATTACTTCATCTCCTCTACGCTTCTTCTTTGCAGACCTCCCGTTAGCACCTCCACCGCTCTGGCAGACGCTGTCCTCTGCCGCATCAGTCTCATTCTCCTCATCAAATTGGTAATGTGGTCCATCGTCTCCAGCGTTCTCTTCATGCATTATGTTGTCGCTCTCAACCATCTTGTTGACTACCTCCATAAAGTCCTCAACTTTCTCTCCAGTGGCTCTGTTTTTCCCAAAAATCTCCTTCCAATCGTCAAACAAAGGCCAGCTTTTATAACGCATAAGACGCGCATTGCTGTCACACTGCAAGGCCAGGAAAATTATATGATCAACAGAGCATCAGTTCACAAGTTCGTATAGTAGTATGGAAATAAAGTGACACACAAACCTTGACTATTTGTTCCCATTGATCATTATTGCAATCAATCATATGGTCTCCATTTGCACTGAAGCCAATCCCACTACGTGTTAGCATTGCAGACAAGGAATAATAGTTCTTCTTCCAAGTCCCAATTTTCGAGTTAATGTGAGGAGAGGCCTTCAAATTGGTGCCGGGAAACTCCTTCTTCAGAGCATCCTCGAGTTTGGTAAGAAAACCTGCACGGAAGCCATTGTCGGACTTCCATCCTTGAGCCACTAATTCCTTAAGAGCAGCCAGCAATACAACCTCTTCCTTCGCCGACCACGATCGTCGAGTCTTGTCAGACCTTTCCCTTCTATTGCGACGACCCTCATTACTCCCTGACTCAACACCTGCATCCATGTTGATAATTAAACCGAACAGTAAGAACCAAAGGTGTAAAAGGTCTGAGAAACTTCATCGATTGACATACATCGAAAATAGTACAAAATGCAGTTGTAAAAAGATGGGAAAAGTTTGAGAAAGATAACAGGATCTGAAGGCGGGAAAGATAGTTGTTGATATCTTAGAACCTCAAACCAATAACACAAAATCATATTTTGTTTAATGAAGTGATCTGATGCTTTTTCTCTACTGTGGTGCAAAGTATCAAGGCTATTAGCATTGTTTTTTAATTTTGGAGCTTAGATTTATCGAAATTGTGTGTAAATAAGACAACATGATCACAAATAATACAACAAAAGCTTACAGACTTTTCATCAAAGAAAATCGATGTATGCGAATGAATTCTGTAAAGAGAAAAAAGATGTATCATGTATCTAATAAATAATTTATGCAAACAGCAAAAAGATGGACGTGGTGAACTACAGCATATGAATTCGGTAATAATGTAAGCGAATGAGATCACTACTCAGAATCAGAGTATATTACCTTGATTGCATGAAGCCATGGCAGCCAAACCCTAGAACAATGGACGACAGTGGCTCTCTTCGAAAATTCCCTGATGATAGTCCCTAGCGTCTACTCCGAGTGATTTATCGAGCACAGAGATTTGGTATTTATAGCGATTCCGTGAAATTTTTGGCGGAAATTTTCCCTCCATTACGAAAGGTTTAGGGAGAGATTAGTGTTTGTTTTGAAAATTTTCATTTTCCCTTGCTTACTAATATCTTGCTGAAAACTGATTTATTCACCAACCAAAAATAACGATTCCATGAGATTCTTCTTGGAAATATTGGAAATAAGACAGGGGTATGCTCGACATTTTATTCGCTAATATCATCATTAACGTATATTTACCAAACATATTATTATTTTAGTTATCGTAATTACCTTATCAAGCAAACACATTACTAAATATTAATCAACACTGTAGTAAATCATAGGCCCTAATGATTGTAACAACTTACTATAATCCTACCAATACAACCAAACATGGCCTTAATGTATAGCATTTTTAATGAATTTTCCTCTCTATATATATCTCTTAAGAGAACTAATAAGATAATGTGATAATTCTTGGGAGTCCAGTTTGAGATTTAGTGCAGTAATGAGGTTCACTCTTTTTTTAAAGTGGGGTCGGCCCGTACTCGCAAATCCAGAACTCTACGTAGCGTGGACGTCTATGTATGTCGAGAGTAAGAGATTGACAAACATCAGTCAATAAATTAATTCTCGTCACAAACCTGACGAATTAAAAATTAATTAGTTTAGCTAATATTAAAAGATAATTACTCTATTAGATTCAGCATTTTGAGGGCGCCATGTTTCATATGAATCTTCTAAGAAAGTACCAAGTGCAGTTTGACCTTTTATTTAATTGCATTGTCTCTGATGAAAAATGATGAAATATACTTGTTTCATAAAAGAGTATTATTGGAAGGATGACACGAATTTAAAAAAAATATTTGATAAATAATATGTTGAGTGGATAAATTAAGGAATTCACTACTTATGAAATAAATAAAAATGAAAAATGTGATAACTTTCTTATGAAATAAAAGGAGTATATATATATTTTTTCTTTTTTCACTCTTTTCACACATTCTCTTGGTTGGAAAAAATTTCTCGGACAAAAAAGAAAAGAATTTCGTGCAGCTCTTTTTTTTTTATATTTTCACTTCAATTCATGATAATATTAGCACAAGTTATAAGCGCGATAATTTTTTTTCATATTATATATTTTTATGATTTTTCAATTTTATCCTCAAAATACTTACTCCCTCCGTCCCGCTATTCATGACTCGTATTCAATTTAGGATTGTCCCACCATAAATGGCTTGTTTCTATTTTAAGAAAAAATACGGGGATAGTTAAAGTTAATTAAATCACTAATTAATCCTCGTATATAAACTTAATAACATCATTTTAACCCTAAAACATTTGATCCATTCTCTCCTACAAACATTCGCCGCTACTTCCTCCTCTGCGCTCCGCCTCCACACCGTCTCCCCCTCACGCTTCCACCGCCGCACCTCACCGTCTCCACCCTCTACTTGTGCACCGCTTCCTGCACGTTGCACCCTCCACTGCAAATCCGTGGAGGCGGTGGAGTAAAAAATCCTAGCAGTGGCGGTTTAAGCGAGAAGACGGTGCAGATCTTGGCTTCAATAACCGGGTCGCCGCCTCCACCCTTCACGTCACCTCCTTCGTGCCCCTTTCTGAAATTCGGCAAATAGCAGCGGCAGCGGCTTGAGCGAGAAAACAATGCAGATCTTGGCTTCAATAACTGGGTCGCCGCCTCCATCGACTTCACAGACGCAGATTGTGAATTTGGTGCTTTGGGGATCTAGGAATGCATTTTGGTTTGTTGCCGGAGATGAAAGTTTGCTGGATTTGTTGCCGGATTTGGATTTGGTGATTTGGGGATCTAGGGATTTGCCGGATTGGTGTGTTGGCGACCGGAAAGGAAGAAAAGTTAGTTGTTTCCGGAGATGAAAGGAAACCGGCGATCGCCGGAGATGAAGGGAAGTCCACGGCCGGCCGAAAATGAGTGTTATCTGTATGTTAATGGTTGGCTGTGTTAATTAAAATAACACTACACATTAATTATCCTTAATTTTACACTCCTTAACCTTCGTGCCAAAAAGTAACGTGCCCTGAATAGCGGGACGGAGGGAGTACAATTTAACTCATCTCTTCATTCTCTCTTCATAATATCTGTTAATAGGCAAAAAATGTCATATTCCTTATGTTGTATATGAAAAATGCCCTACTTTATAAAATTAAGTATTTTATGCCCAAATTATGTGAAGTACTTATTTTACCCTTTAATGTTGATGAGTTTGCTTGATTTTTTATGAAAGTCTTAAGCATTTGACCGATTTTTCACATATAACTTAAGGAATAGAGCATTTTAAATTTACACTCATATTTTTCCACCAAATAGAACATGAGATAAAAATGATGGGAACCATTAAAATGGTGATAATTTTATTTTTTTTACTTTTTCTTTTTTATTGTTTTCTAATAATAAACTTATAATTAAAGAGAAGACACATCTAGAAATGATTGTTGCACACAAATTATAATAGTAATAGTTTGTTCAACAATTGTTAGTCGAATAGTTGTTTAGGTTTGGGTTCTGGCTTGAATTTAATCAAAGTTCAATTACTTCGTAACGTCTCTGTAAAGATTAAAACTCGAGCAAATAAAAGAAAAAAACAAGTTGATATGAAGAAATAATTAAAAAAAAAAAAAAGTTGATATGAAGAGAGATACTTGTGCTTTTTTGGACATCGACCTTTTTTTAATATAAATTACATAAGTAATAAAGAAATTTTAAAAATCGCGCGACGGATGACTCGAACCCAAACTATAAGTTAATAGATGGCCCAATGGTTATGAAACTGATTCTTTTTACATCTATACTATATTAAAAAAGCAGTTTCCAATTTGAAATCAATTTCAAAATTGAGTGGCAATTTTGTAGTTATAATAAAATTGAAGGTTTATGTTTAAACTATATTTTTCTCTTTAACTTCTTATTTGTTGTTTTATTTATTTCCAAAATTGTGAAATTCGATTAATTATAAAATATTTAATATGCATATCAAATTAAAAATCACAATAAGAGCTTTAATTTGATATATTTTATACAAATATTTGAGTTAAAATGTACAAATTAAATTTGTTTAAATATTAAAATTTTATAAATTTCTCTCTCCTCTCTCATCTTTTTGAAAAAAATGTACTGCATTCTAAATTCTTTTTTATTAGTATTTTTTATTTTTTTTACTTATTTTTTTTGTTTTTCATAATATCAAATTTTATAATTGTACATTATTTTTTATTTTTTTATTATTAATATTCAATTCAAATATATTTAATTAAAATTAATTTTTATTATATTTATGAGTATGATAATTGAATTAGTATTAATTTTTATATGGATATATAAAAAAAAAATATTTTTTCGTGCATTGCACGGGATGAAAATACTAGTAATTTTAAATATAAGAGTAATTCTACTTATAGCCTTCATTTTATCACAAAAATTTGGGTACAATCGGGTGTACCGTACAATCGGATTATCTGCGCCAAGACTGATTTGAACTCGCATTCTGACCAAAATCGTGTAAATGACATTGTTCGGTTATATCAATGATACTGCCTATAATTGCCACTATTCGGTTATATAAATGACACTGTAACATTTTAAAATGTTATAGTGTCATTTTCAATCTTATAGTGTTATTTAAAATATACTATCATTTACCATCTTATAGTGTCAATTACAGAAAGTGTCATTTATATTTTTGCATAGTGTCAATTATACATAGTGTTATTTACAATGTTATAGTGACATTTATACGGAGTGTCATTTGTATAACGGATAAGTATCAATTACAGACAGTGTCATTTGTATAACCAAATAGTGTCACTTACACGATTTGGGTCAGGATGCAGTGCGGATCAATCCAATTGCACGGTACACCCCATTGTACCAAAGACCACCTCATTTTATTCACTATAGTTTATTATTTAATAAAATAATAAAAATAATAATTAATACTCCCTCCGTCCCGTAAGAGTGTATCACATAAGGGGTCGTGCAGGTTTTAAGAAAAAAGTTGGTAGATAAAGTGTTGAGTGGAAATGAGTAGTTGCGGTTGAATTGATTGTGGAGTTATGTAAAAATGAATGATTGTGGTTAAAAGGAAAATGTGGGGCCATGTCCCAAAATGGAAGTGATAGACTCTTATGGGACGGACGAAAATAAAAAATGTGATTCACTTTTACATGACGGAGGGAGTATACTATTTTACCCATAACATAGCTTCTAATTACATAATAAATTCATTATAATCTCAAACATTTAAACATCAATGAGTTATACAGTGCATAGGGGCTATACATTTTCATCATCTTTTTTGTTTAAAAAAAAACTCATCACCATTTGCCCTAGCTATATGGGATCGACATATCTCAATGCCAGCACAGTCGTCAGATTAATTTAGCATCGAGATTCTGATTGCGATGGATTAAGGAATGATTAGAGAGCCAATTTGAGTCTTCACACCAAAATTGAGAGGGCGACAATCGGTATACAAATAGTAAAATAGTAAACAATGTGTTTAAGAATTAGCCCACGTTTGATTGGGTGTTTTAAGAGGTTGGAAAGGGAATCAAGTAATTGAATCCATTACTTTTTGTTTGGTTTGAGTAATGAGATAATCATTACCCTTACTTGAGGGTAACTCAATCACTCAATTTGTTACTCCTCAAAATAGAGAGGAAACAAAAGAAAGAGAATCTCTTACTAATGATTCTTTTTCATTAGGGGTGTGCAGCGGGTTGGACTCGGACCGACCCGTCGGATTTGTTGGACCAAAATTTTTAAAATGAAGGACCGATCCGGACCAAAAAATGTGTGCGGGTCGACCCGAACCCGGACCGAACCCGAGCAACGGGTCCGGTTCGGTCCGGGACCGACCCGCCGAGGCCGAAATTATTTTTTTTCCTGTTTTCGTACTTAATTTTCATACATAAAACATAATAAATACGATACAAACACATATTAATATCATAGTTTCACCATTCGCAATCCACAATCACAACAAAAAACATAAATCAAAATCATTCATCCTTTAGGTTTTAGAAAATTTTGAAATTTAATATTATTAATATTATTATAAATATTAAATATATAAAATAAATAATTAATTTTTAATGATATGGGTCGGTCCGGGTTCGGTGGGTTCGACCGGGTCTCGACCCGGACCGACCCGAAAAAAATCGGTCCTAAGAATTAGACCCGACCCGGACCATACATATACAATGGGTCGGTCCGGTCCGGACCGAACCCGTCGGTCCGGGCGGGTTCGGCGGGTCCGGTTCGGGTTTGCTCACCCCTGTTTTTCATTGGTAAACCAAACACTCAATAAAAGTAATGGTTATTGTTACCATTCCACTCCTTTATTTGATTTCATTCCCTTTTCATTCATCTACTTGAATCAAACGAGCACTAAGTTGTTATTTGGTCCCCAAGGGGACACCAAATAGTGTGAACTTCTGTCGTGAGGTTTAGGGTTCAAATCCCACCGCTCCCCCTCAAGTTAAAAAAATTAAGTTGTTATTTGATTAAAAAATTAATTTAAAATTAAAGATAAAATAGTAAATTTATTATTCTATATGTCCCAACTTTTAATATTCATCTTTTCATTTAGTCTGTCCCACATTTTTGTATTAATTTCTATATTTAGTAAAAGTATGTGAGTCTCTTACTTCATTTTAGTTATTTTAATACTCTCATAAATGTGGAATTTTTATTTCACTCACAACACACTCAACGACTTTATTTAAATTAGTGTTATTTTTTAACTGGATACTAAAAACTAGGACGAAGAGAGTAATATTTATTAAATAATGGGCTATGTATAGAATTGCGCTAAAATATAAATAATGAAGCCTATTAAAATTACAGCTAACGGCCCAAAGCTTTATGGGCTTAGCCTGAATCAATAGAGACTTAAAAGAATAATATTTCAGCAGATTAGGTTCTTAAAAAAAGGTACAAAAGATATTATGAATTTTAGAAAATCTTCAATGATGCAAAGATGAAAAATTTTATGAACGAAGGGTTTAATTATCTTTGGGAAGAAGAAGAAGAAGCTCAAGTACTCCTCCCGTTCCATAACAAATGTTCCAACTTTCATAATGGATATTTCATTACAAATGTTTCATTCCTTTATTGAGAACATATTCTCTCTCTATAATTTCCACCGACATGCTTTATCTATTAATTACAGTATTTCTTAATCTATGTGCCCAAAAGTAATGGAACATTCAAAATAATGAGACTAGGGCTGTCTAAATGGTTATCGGGTTTTGGGTATCCAATTAACCGAACCGAAATTCCCGGGTTTGGGTATCCAATAACCGAAAATTTCGGGTAATGGATCGGTTTCGGTTATTGTTTTTTTGGAAATTTCGATTATCGGTTAACCCGAAAAACCGATCGGGTTAACCGAATAACCGAAAATTATTTTATTAATTATTTAATATATATTATCAATATATCATATATAATATATTATATATTTGTAAATTAATATATAAATATATTTGTAAATTATTTAATATATATATATTTGTAAATTATTATATATATATTATATATAATATATTTGTAAATTTACATATATATTATATATTTGTAAATTTACAAATAATTTACATATATATTATAATATATATACCAAATATATTATATATTTGTAAATATATATTATATATTTGTAATTTCTTTTAGAGTAGATAGAGCAAAAATTATTTGAATTTTATTTTTTAAATGGGTATTTCGGATACCCAAATAACCCAATTGGTTAACCGAAGCGAGTATTGGGTAACCGAACTTCTAAAACGGTTCGGGAACGGTTATTGAAATTTGGCAATTTCGGGTTCGGATAACCGAAAATTCGGGTACGGGTAACCGAACCCGAACCGATCGACAGCCCTAAATGAGACATTTATAATGAGACCAGTAACAGAATCCACAATTATTTTATTATTATTCACAATGATTAGACGCATATGAACGCTAGCAAGTAGCAAATACAAGTCAAGTCACAAATCTTTGTCATAGATTAGCTTGTTCCATTACAGTTGCACACTGCATATTTTACTTACATGTTACATCACATTTTTTGGCAAAATCAATCGCCCAAAACATAAGAAAAAACAAAAGTATCTATACATAACAGATTAATGTCCAAACATCCCAAAACAGAAACCAACCAAAATTCAGGGTTTCACCAATGATCACAGCAGGAGCATTCACCATGAAGAAAACAGTGAAAACCTGAAGCATCTCTCACATGTATCTCCCTCTTGGTAACAACCGAGACATACTTGAAGAATGTATGGCAGTCCCCGCAAACATGGATGTTCTTACTCACCCTCACCGGTTTCCCGTAACCCGTCACCAGCAGGCCGTAGGCGACCGCCAGTTTCCCGCTGTGGTACAGCAAGAAATTGGTCTTCTGATGCTCCTCCACCTCATGAAGCACGAAGCTCGTGTCAGGCGTGTAGCCGGATCTCGAGCATTCCATAAACAGTATCTCCAGCGCGCTGTAGATGTCCTTCGTCTCTGGATGCGACTTATCCCTCCCAAAGAAGGAATGCACCTTGTTCTCGTGAATGAGCCAGCTCCGGCCAGGGAATTTCCGCAGCCCTTTCGATTTCATCTCTTCTCGAACGAGATCAGAGCAGTGCCACCTCCCAGATGCGGAGTAAAGATTTGATTTGAGTATGTACGTGGACGGATCTTGTGGCTCGAGCCTCAGTATTTCCTTGGCAGCCCTTCCCCCAATTGTGGCGTTTCTGTGCAGTCTGCAGCTATCAAGCAAGGCTTTCCAAACAGAAGCCGTTGCCTCAAATGGCATCTTCTTGATTATCTTCTCTGCTGCTTCGAGAAGCCCCCAGAAGCCATACACGCCAACCAAACTAGCATAGTGCTCCGAATTGGGTTCTACGTTATGGATACGCTTCATGGAGAGGAAGAACTCGAGGCACTGTTCAACTAGCTTCGACTTAGTGTGGCGATAAGCTGAGATAATCAAGACACAGGTGACTGTGTCTGGCCGTATACCTCCTCTCAGCATCTTCTTCCATGCATCCAAGGCCATCTCCCCCTGCCTGTTAAGGATATGGCCGGACAACACACAGTTCCACGAAACTATGTCGTGTTCAGGCATGCTATTGAACACCTTCATCGCTCGTTCCATATCCCCACATTTGGAGTACATGCTGACTATCGCGTTCCCAACACCTACATCGGATAAAGAACCATGTTTTATAGCGCGGCAGTGAAATTGTTCGCCGAGAGTTTGAAACCCTAGATCCCCACACACTCCAAGTGTTGAAGCTAATGCGACCTCATCAATGGCGATATGTTGTTCTTCCTCATTGATCAAAGAGATTGCTTTCTCCAACTCTGCGTGTCGGGCATATCCACACACCATCGTTGTCAGCATGATCGAGCTTCTCTCTTTCAATGGTAGCTGATGGAATATCTTCTCAGCATCGCCCATTCTAGCACACCTAGTGCACATATCAAGCAATGCGGCTTGGATATACTCGTTCGTGCCAGAACCAATCTTGACAACAAAGGCCTGCATCTGTTTGCTGAACCTTGAATGCTTGCTCAAACCACAAGCATGTAAAGCACTAGACAATGTGAAATCAGTTAACTCCACGCCCTCCTCCACCATTCTGCAGAAGAATCTCAACGCCCGTGAGCCATCGCCATTTTGGCAAAATCCGGCTAAGAGGGCATTGTAAGCAATGGAGTTCTTCTCAGGCATCATACAGAAGACCTCCAAAGCTGAACCAACACGCCCGAATCCCATATATGCACTAACCATTTCAGTCCATGTAAAGCCATCTCTTGCCGGCATACTCCCAAACAGATCCTCAACATCTTCCACACACCCACACTTTGCATAAAACTGTATTAGTGCATTCCTCACACTCAAATTGCCGCCATACCCTGTTTTAACTGCATATGCATGAATTCCCTTCCCATACATAGTTGATGATGATGATGATGAAAATCTTGCACATGCGATCAATAAACTAGAAAGAGTAAAGTAATCTGCTCTACAACCCTCTTGCATCTCTACCAACATATCATAAAACAGTTCAAATGCTTCACCGTACAAACCCTCCTTAACAACACACGAAATTACAGTATTCCAAGAGGCAATGTCTCTCTCAGGCATTTCATCAAACAGTTTGATCACAAAATCGAAGCAACCACTTTTACCATATAACCCCATCACAGCATTGGCAACATAACTGCTATTAGCATGACCGGTTTTGATCGACAATGCGTGAATTTGGGAACCCAAACCTAAATCCAACAAACGCATACAGGCAGTCAAAATCGCAACGAAAGCATACGCGTTGGGTTCGATTCCCGACACTCTCATCTCAAGGAACAGCGCGACAGCTTCTTCCCCGCGGCCCGATTTCGCCAAGCCGGAAATCAGAGCGGTGTAGGACACAACATCCGGTTTCGCAATTAAATGGAAAACCCTCTCCGCGTAGCTCAAGTGACCCAATTCGATATAAGATGTAATGAGAGAATTACAGAGGCGTATGTCTTGACGAAATTTGATAATTGAAGCGTGAACCGCTTTGCCGAGCTGAACATCGCCGTGCTCGCGGGAGAGTTTGAGCAGACGAGAAATCTCATCGTTGGACAACGGTTGAATGTTATCGGGAAGCTTTGGAGTGTGTAGGTGCTCGAAAGGTGGAGTTTTGGACAGTAAAAATGGTGGGGCTGAGAAGAGCTGGGGCTTGGGAGAGGAGAGAGAAAGAGGGGTTTTGGAGGGAGAAAGGAAACACGTGATTTTTATGGGAGTAGAGGATTTGAGGAGGTGAGAGGGAGGAGAGGAGGCGGCGGAGTCGAAGGGAGGATGGTGGAGGTGGATAAGGGCCGCCATTAAAGTGAGGCGCCAAGTTTAGAAACTGTTAGACTCAGAATATTTGGGTTGAGAAAACAAAATGTATTTGGAATTAGTTTGACTCACATAAATTGTTTTCTTCAGCCTATATTTGTATTTTGAGGCACTTTCAAGGTAACAATCGCTGAAAATCAATAATCGTTCACCGACATAATTTTAAGATGTGGTGTCGTGTGAAATCGATTTTTTTAAAAAAATCATCTTCACAATGACACTATTTCAATATAAAGTTTCATTTGTATATTGAAGTGGTATCATTGTACACATGATTTTTTTAAAAAAATCGGTTTCACAGGAGTTTTTGTGTAATTTTAATCACTATATAGTATAACTTAAAAAATTCCTTAATTCATTATCTATGTAAATTAATTAAAAAAAATTATATTTTTGTAATCCTACACTTATATATATAAGGGTGCGTTCTCTTTGATTGTAAATTTATCATGGGAAGAAGAGGGATAACCAAAATTTCATCCTTTAAATTCATTTCTTTTTTCTCATTTCCTACTTGACCCTTACTCATTCCTCATTTTCACTACCAATGAGAGATAATATTATCACACCAAAAATGGAGAGATAATATTATCCCTTCTTTGTAGTGAAAATGAGGAATGAATAAGGGTTAAGTAGGAAATGAGAGAAAAGAAATGAAGGATTCAAATGGTGAAAATTTGTTTATCCTTCATTTTTCCATGATAAATTTATAACCAAAGAGAAGACACCCTAATAAGAAAATAGAAGTTGCTTTCGGTGCACTCCTCGGGGACGGGTTCCGGTCTAACCAACAAAATAACATGAAACCGAAGAATAGCCTTCAAAACAACGTGTACATAATGCGATATAATTTGTCTCGACCTCTAAAAATCAAACCTAACCACTCTATTTTCCTTGTGGTGCGCTAGTATCGATAAGAATATTGCTACTTGCCCCTGCACACTGACATACCTTCCATCCCGTAGACCCACCAAATCCTTCAACAACAGACATAGCCGACTGAAGGTGTTACGGTCCATACGTAGGTTCACAAAGCAATCTATATCGGTGATAGCCACCAGCCTATTCATATGCTGCACCTGATCAGGGATCCAGTATAAAATCCTATAGGCTTCAGCACTTGAACGACGTTTTTGCTTTCGCGAAACAATCCTAACAATAGCCTTACTAACTAAAACAATTTGTATAACTTGAAGGCCCATCTCCTCCATTATCAGCTGTAGCCATATAGTTCGATTTGCTCGACTCGGCATATTAAATTGAATGAAATGGATTCAAGTGTATATTGTGGCTGCATTTCAATGAAAATTAACTCAAATACCTATACAATCACCCACCAGCTCAAAACAACAAACGTATAAATGAATCACAAGCAAGAGGAATCATATGTTTATGCCAAACAATGCATTTGTCCAAAGTCCTAACATCGGCCTGCACTGTAATAACAAACATTCGACATAAACCAATGAAATCATGGATAACGCGAATAGACCACTTGGTTAATGACATACAAATAAGAGCATGGGTTTTATAGAATCCCCCAACTAATTAAATCAACAGAGGTAATGGATAACAAGCATATATTGTGGATATAATTCTTCCAGAGCAATTATTGTGTCATGGTTCTCGACAAAATAAAGAATTCTGCAAACCCAAAAAAGAAGCACCTTAGAATTTGGTTATAGATGTGGCCGGTGAACCTCAGCAAGGTGTCGTACTGCGAAACAAAGAAAATAATAAGAGGCGAAATTGACACGGTATCTCACATAAACCAGCAACAACAGAACAAAGCCTTAACTCATCGACGCAAACGTACAAGCCCTAAATCTTCGAACCTGTGTGAATCGACGCAAATTTTTTTGAACAAAATAGATGTAAAGAAGAGTATTTTTCGTTCACCTAAATACTAGAAACGATGCAACCATTCACCACATAAATAATTTGACATTACCGTTAGGGCTGTAAATAAGCCAAGTCGAGCCGAATACTAGCAGACTCGGGCTCGGCTCGAGCTCGATTCGAGCTTTTATCTTGTTGATTGAGCTCGGCTCGAGTGATGCTCGATAATATTGAATTCGAGCTTGAGCTCGAGCTTGGCTCGTTAAATGTTCGTATACTAATGTTCGAGCTCGAATTGGTTATAAATTAAAAAAAAACTTCTTAATTAATACTCCCTTCGTCCACCAATCAACTACCCATTTGGTGCTCGGCACAGAAACTAATAAAGTTGAAAAAGGTAGTGTAAATATGGTGTAAAAGACTAAAAGGGTAGGGTTAATGTATTTTGATTACTTTTACTAATCTTTCACTAGTATTTGACATTATTTTCATGCCTTGATTTAAAATGTTCTTTTTTTTATAAGCTATTTTTTTTACTCTTTAATTAAATCAACTGAAAAATGGAAAATGAATTTTTCAGAAAATAAATAAACTAAAAATTCAAAAATAAATAAATAAACTGAAAATTTAGAAAATAAATAATCTGGAAATAAATATATAAATAAACTGAGAAACGAAAAATAAATAAACTAAAAACTCAAAAATAAATATTTCAGAAAGTAAATAAACTGAAAAATTCAAAAATAAATAAATAAATAAACTGAAAACTGAAAATAAAAAAACAGAAAACTGGAAAATAACTTTTCAGAAAATAAATAAACTGAAAATTCAAAAATAAATAAATAAATAAACTGGAAATAAAATTTTCAGAGAATAAATAAATAAATAAACTGAAAACTGAAAATAAATAAACAAACTGGAAATTCAGAAAATAAATAAACTGGAAATAAATAAATGAATAAATTAATTGGAAATGAAATTTTCAGAAAATAAATAAATAAACTGAAAACTGGAAAGTAATTTTTTTAGAAAATAAATAAAAACTGAAAATTCAAAAATAAATAAATAAATAAACTGAAAATTCCAAAATAAATAGATAAACTGAAAATAAATAAATAAATTGGAAATAAAATTTTCAAATAATAAATAAATAAATAAACTGAAAACTGAAAAATAAATAAACTGGAAATAAATAAATAAATAAATAAACTGAAAATTCGAAAATAAATAAATAAACTGAAAATTCAGAAAATAAATAAACTGGAACTAAATAAATGAATAAATAAAGTGGAAATAAAATTTTCAAAAAATAAATAAATAAATATACTGAAAACTGGAAAATAAATTTTTTAGAAAATAAATAAACTAAAAAATTGAGAATAAATAAATATATAAACTGAAAATTTCGAAAATAAATAAACTGGAAATTCAAAATAACCTACTCTATTTAATTAACATCAAAATTGGATTAATTAGACAAGTAATGGTAGAGTGTGGTTGGTCTAATTGGTAAAATGTAGTAATTTAAAAATGAAGGGAGAGTATATATGTCCAAAAAACAGAGCAGGTAGTTAATTGGTGGACAAAAATTTAGAGGCAAATAGGTAGTTGATTGGTGGACGGAGGGAATAGGGATGGCAACGGGCCGGATCTGGACCGAGTCTGGCCAATACCAGATCCAGATCCATGAATCTAAAAATTTTGGATCTAGATCCGCGAATCCAGATCTATGGATCTGAACGGCGGCGCGGTGTGTGGCGGTGAACGGTGGTGTGATGGCGCGGTGGAGTGTGGCGGTGAACGGTGGCAGCGAAAAGGGGAGGTGGACGACGCAAAATCAGTCACGCAGCGAAAATGGGAGGTGGAGTGTGGCGGTGAACGGTATTAAGGCGGCGCCGGTGAAGGGATTGTGGGAGGTTGATGACGCAGAGAGTGACGAGGAGGGAGGCAGACTACTCACGCAGTGAAATGTAATGTTTCAAACCTAAACACTGAATGTATACTTTTATTTATCTAAGATATACATTTCCATGCTTAAATGTATACTTATGTGAACATAAGTATTAACCATCATTCAATATTTTTAAAAATAAACACTGAATACTAAACCCTAAACCTTGAACACGGAATACTAAACCCTAAATAGGGAATACTAAACCCTAAACCTTAAATACTAAATCCTAGTCATATTCAATAATAGACCCTAGCCATTCAATAATAAATCCAAATGACAATATATATTTACTTTTATTTTATCTAAGATATACATTTCCATGCTTAAATGTATACTTATATGATTATAAGTATTAACCATCATTCAATATTTTATAAACACTGAAGGCTAAACCATAAATAGGGAATATTAACCCTAAATACTGAATACTAAACCCTAACCATTCAATAATAAATCCAAATGAAAATATTTACTTTTAGGGTTAATTGCCCCTAAATACACCATCTTTCCTTGAATTCTACAATTGCACATCACCTTTAAAATTCGCCCCTAAATACATCACCTTTCCTTGAATTCTACAATTGCACATCACCTTTAAATCCGCCCCAAAATACATCACCTTTATATTTTTTCTGTTTTTGCACATGACTAAAAAATCCTCAAGAAATAAATTAAAGTGTTAATTTATAAATTTAAATATCTTTTTAGCAGCGGAAATATAATAAAATAAAATTCTTTATAAAGTTTAAAATCATATATATATATAAGTATTTTCGTAAAGAAATAGATTCTCTAATAAATTTTTAGAAAGAACTTGAATTAAAAAAAATAAACAAGTCATGACATTAAGAAAATAAAATGAAACTTTATTTTAATAAATTTCACACGAATTCGATATAATTTGGAATTTAGAGTTACAATAATCAAAAGTACCACATGAATAATATAATGAGATTGAAAGAAACATTTTTTTTTATATTTTTTAAAGAGGTTCGACGCGCCCATTCGACTCTCCACGCGCCTCCAATGTCATTTACCTGAAATATTAAATATGAGATAAGCATACATAGTATACTTAGTGTGGGAACATGCAATTATTGTCCACGTTAATAAAATGGTAACACATACGATCATAACATTCAAAACGACACAGTTTTGCCAATCTGGAAGCCACGTCATTTAAAGTGGTAACACCCTAATCTAATTAAAGTGTTAAATATAAATTTAAATATCTTTTTAGCAGCGGAAATATAATAAAATAAAATTATTTTTTAAAAATAAATAAAGAATTTTATTTTATTATATTTTCGCTGCTAAAAAAATATTTAAATTTATAAATTAACACTTTAATTTATTTCTTGAGGATTTTTTAGTCATGTGCAAAAACAGAAAAATTATAAAGGTGATGTATTTTGGGGCGGATTTAAAGGTGATGTGCAATTGCAAAATTCAAGGAAAGATGGTGTATTTAGGGGCGGATTTTAAAGGTGATGTGCAATTGTAGAATTCAAGGAAATGTGGTGTATTTAGGGGCAATTAACCCTTACTTTTATTTTATCTAAGATATACATTTCTATGCATAAATGTATACTTATGTGAATATTAGTATTAGCCATCATTCAATATTTTTTATACCTAAACACGGAATACTAAACCCTAAACCTTAAATACTAAACCCTAGTCATATTCAATTATAGACCCTAGCCATTCAATAATAAATCCAAATGGCAATATATATTTACTTTGATTTTATCTAAGATATACATTTCCATGTTTAAATGTATACTTATGTGAATATAAGTATTAACCATTGTTGGGAACTTAATGAAATATCCTAATCCTTGTTTTGATGATACCAAAATTAATAGGTTTATTTTGTAATAGACTAGAACTGCTTGAACTCAAGTGTTAGAGTTCTTTTTCTAGTTTAGCTTGCTGCTCTGAAGAACGAATGACTGAAGACTGAAGACTGAAGTTGCCGACTGAAGCATCAGTCGAAGAATCAGTTTTGAACTGATTACTTAATGCGTGCCACGTGGAATCAGAGGACTGATACTAAAGTCAAGTATCAGTTAAACATTCTTCCTCGGACTAAACCTCCAACGTTCAAAGGAAGCCACGCACTCCAGAAGTACAGCCGCATTAAATGCAAAGATCTCAGGATCGTCCTTTCTCTGCAGAGGTCATTCCTCTTTGGTGATTACCTTTTCAGAGATGTCGCATGTCCTGCTCTTCAAGATAGCCGTTCTCACCAAACAAGAAACCTTGAAGATTGAAGCCTCAACCAAGTTTAAATTACTCTCTAACGGAAGAAATCTTGAAGACCTTCTCCGCCAACGGATCTATTCAAGACTTCTCCTATAAATAGCGCTCGAATATCACTTCAATCTTCACCGATTCAACGACATAAGCTGAAACTCTGCCGGTTTCTCAGCTAAAGCCCAGACTCTCCAAAGTTTGAATCGAAGAAGAGAATCCCTAAAGCCAAAAATCAATCACTACTGATTACATAAATTCTCTTAGACCTTAGGCAAACGTCGTTTATCCAAAGCCTAGGTCAAACTAACTGCAAAGAACTTGTTCTTTGAAGTTTAGTTGGCAAGTTTTCAAACCTCCCTTCGAATGACTGAATCGAGTGTTTGAGTTGTAAAGGAATTCAGGAAGGTACTCTGTCTCCGTGAGATCCTAGTGCCCAGTGCGTGCTAGGAGTGAGAAATCCAACAAGGTGTGTTGGTACTGAAGATTGGATCTTCAGTTGTTTCGGTTGTGTGCACCCAGCAAGCACACGTTCAGGTTTGTTGTGCACCCGTAAGCACGAGCATCGGTTTGCAGTGCACCCGCAAGCACTTGCAGAGTGAAGTAGTTGTTGGTCTGATCAACCGACCGTGGATGTAGGAAGTGTTTTCCGAACCACGTAAAAATCTCTGTGTTATTTACAGCTTTCACTATTTATGTTCTTACTCGTGCTCTTCCTTTTGTAAACTGAAAACTGACTAATTGCAAAGAGAAACTTAAGACTAAGAACGTGCTCAACTCACAGGCTATTGCAAAACAAAAGTTTTCCGCTGCGTGTGTTATCAGTCTGACTGATCTATCCTCTGATAGTCAGTAAGATTAATAATATCTCTGTTTATCAAACTCTACTGAAGCCTTACGTGCATCAGTTAATTTCTTGTGACTTAACTGATAACTCCTTACTGAAGAGCTTTCAGTATCAGTCGTCAACCCTGTTTTGGTCAAAACTCTTTTCAGTAAACAGGTGTCTGGGTTTGTGTTTGTAGTTTCGTTTTGATCTCTTATAAAGATCGAAAATAGCCTATAGGTGTATTCCCCCCCTACACCTATTCGAGACCATCCGGACCTAACAACCATCATTCAATATTTTGTAAACCCTAAACACTGAATACTAAACCTTAAACATTGAATACTAAACCTATCATTTCATTAGAACAATATGCATAACAAATATAATATTTTTGAAACATTACATTTGTACATATCAATAATTACTTCTTATTATGATAATATTTTACTTGACTAAACTAACACTTTAATAGGTAGCTATTATCAAATTCCCAATTACAAATAGTTCGACACAAAAATTAAGCAAATCAAAATCAATTAAAATTCATATGAAATCAAAGAATCAATGAATGTAATCAATGAATCAAAGAATCAAACCCCTTGAATCAAACTCGGAATTATCGTGAACAAATATTACATTTGTTTATAATAATTGTTACTTTTATTCAAGTAATCATTGTCGTAAGAAAAAGTAACTATTGATATGATGTAATGTAATGTTTTTAAATTATTACATTTGTTCACGATAATTGTTACTTGTATTTATGAGAATTTGCACTTTTAGTTATTTGCTCAAATAAATATTTTTGTAAGTAAAAGTAGTTATTGATGTGAAGAAAACTAATGTTATTTTTACTAGTTAATAAATTTATTCTTAACTATATGGTCAAGTAATTATTGTCGTACAAAAAGTAATTATTGTTGCAATAAAAATATAATGTTTCTAAATATTACATTTGTTCACGATAATTGTTACTTTTAGTCATGAAAATTTATACTTTAGTTATTTGATCAAATAATCATTATCGTACGAAAAAGTAAGAAATGCAAAAAACAGAATAATAGAAGAAAAAAATGGCAAAAAAAAGCGAAAAAAGCGCATAAGGAAAAGATTATAGAAAAAAAAAGAATAAAGAAATGCAAGAAAATAGAAAAATAGAAGAAAAAACGCAAAAAAAAAAAAGAACGCAAGTAAAAAAAGGGACAAAAAAAAAACGCAAAAAACAAGTTTTGAAACCCTAACCTTGGGAATAGAAAAAGTACCACACCACAACTTTGAATATAATTACTTGAAATTAAAATATATAGATATGTGTCCGGGTGGTCCGTATACCATGCGGCCACCCGCACACAAGTTTTTGCGTACATAAAATTGGCTACATAATTGGAATTAATATTACATTATTGTTGTTGATGTATTACAACCAATATAAAAACAAACTTAAGATATAAGTTGAAATCCCTGTAGTAGAAGAGCCTCTGCCAATATCTCATTAGCTGCTTCGGAGGGGTGAAACCCATCCCAGAACACATACCCTGTGGCGTTGGAGCACGTCCCCCTCGCTCTTGCGTTGCACAGAATCGACGTTTCAACTATGCCTGTTCCACAACACGCTTTCCTCGCTTCAAAGAATCCTGCAAATTCAACCCAATTAAATTAAATTGTTTATGTTTGCGATGTAGAAATGAAAATGATTACCAGTGTCGCTGGGGTGGGAAATCAAGTCCAGCAGAGGTTGGTAGATATCGAAGACCACAAGTTTGAGGCCACCCAAGCTGGCCTTGAGATTCTCAGAGGTGGTGTTCAGTTTCCGGTTGAAGGAAACGGTGTCGTTGTCGAGCCTCGTCACGCACCCATTGCTTCCTGATTTGCCGAATAAGGTTATTGCCCCCGGCAAGCATCCTAACGGCGGTAGGCTTGTAACTCCGATTCTCCGCGCTCCCAATCCATACAGATTCTGCCCATATATGCTAAAACAATTAAACAAAACATTCATCATTCATGTTAATTATGTTTTGGGTAGAGGTGGTTGCCTGTATGAAGGAAGTGTAGGATTTGAGCAGAATGTCGGAGAACTTGTCGGGAGAGTAGCGCTTGTTGAGGAAGGGGTTGATGTAGTAATTCTGTATAAAATCACTGCTCCCTGCGCTCAGGAGATGGATTCCGCCTGAGAATATGGCGTCGGCTTTGCTCCTTCCCACCATGTTCACCACTTTGCTCTGCCACTCCTTGTAGTATTGCAGCTGCTGCGTCAATGTTACAGCCCTCTGCAACAAAATTCAACTTAACTCTTTTGACTTTGTGTGTAGCAGTTACTACTATTATGAAGGTGGAAGCAACATACATATAGCTTGGCTGTTGTGTCATAGTAACCGGAAGCAGCCGACGCGAAGTTGACGCCGGTGAGGATCCTATTCCCTGTGGCTTCTTTGCTGAGATACGCCGGCGGATACGAGCTGAACCCCAAGTACTCAGCTGCATGCACACGAATTGAGTTAATAAGAGAGAGAGAGGGGTAGCTGTGTGGTTGTGGAAATTAAGGAAAGTTACCGGTGAAGTCAGTGGCGAGCTTGCCGTTGCAGAACCTTCCAGTAGGGGCATGGGTGATATAATCTCTTCCATAAGGAAGGAAGTTTGCTTTGATGAAGGTCCGCAAATTGTTGTTGTTTCCGACATCAACAACGGAGTCACCGAAGATGGAGAGTGCAGGAACAACAGGGTCTCCGTCTACAACTGATAACACCATTGAAACTACTGCAAATGCTCCTAATACGCATATTCTTGATACCATTTCTTCTTTCCTTTCAATCTTAATTTCCAAACACAACAACCTCAGGGGGCTATATATGGACGTCTATGCTTAATAAACGCCAAAAACCGAGTATGACGATTTTTTATTCATTTATTCTAACATTATCTCTGCAGTTTTAATTATGTCATTTTATATTAGGGTTATTCGGGTTTAAATACATTAATTTTGGGGTAGTTTAATTTTTCACATTAACTTTGAAATGAGTAAAAAAAAAATACACGAACTTTAATATTATAGAAATTTTGTCATAAATTTAATTTTCATTTAAATTAATAAATGACAAATCGAAATATCGACGTGTACAATCATAAAACATTTTAAAAAATAACATAACATAGAACATCCTTTAAAAAAAATAAAAATAACAATTGATCGTTAAAAAATTAAAATGAATCACTGAATGAACTTATTTAGGGGCTAATACAAGCCGAAAACATACCAAACAAAAAGTTTCTATCAACCAATGGGAGACCACTAGTGGGCTCCAAGTGATGGACGCCAAGCACATTGCTCATCCAATAATTTTATTGTGATTAATTGTTTCTGCAATTTTTACTATGATATTATGATAAATGGTGAGTATTTTTCGTATATTATGTTCAAAATAAAATAAAACAAAATAAAACATATTATGATTTTATTTTCTTTCATGTTCTATAAATAGACATCTATATTGTTATAGTTATACACACAATGTAATTCTTCTATCTTGTTATTTCATATATCAAATGTGTGTTTTCAATTTCGCATTTTGATTGTTGTAATTTTATTATTACTTTAGTTTGTCGTATTTTGAATTTTGGTTAAGGTACAAATGTCCCCCTAAACAAGACACCCCTAGAGCGTATCCTTCCCCATTCTCGACTTTGGCCCAAATAAATCCCCAAAGTCAATAAAAAGAGTACATTTAAACCCATGAAGAGAACGACCGTTTGATGCCGTTTAGTTCTTTTTATTATTATTCTGGAAGAAGGCCCACCATTCGCCGCCGGTCGTCGCCTCAGCTTGAGTTGTCGCCGTTTTTCAGCCTCTCTTCTTCACTGATCATCTCTTATCCCTAAACTTTCCGGCGAAAATGCCGAAATACCCGCCTCGTGCTATCGCCTCCACCCCACCCATGGTCATCTCCATGTAGCTTCTCTGTTCTTAATCATTTTCCCAATATCCATCAAAATTGCCAATCTGAAATTCCCAAAAATTGCCAGTCTCCACCATCTTTTCATCCCCTTTCTATTAAAATACACTTGAAAAATCTATGTTAAAATTCAACCACCCATACTCTGCCATTAATGGCGTTGCCGGCTCTTGCGAGATTTTCTCGTCAATCAACAAAGATGACAATTGTTTCAATCGGCGGTCGACTCACACGAAAATGAAGATTTGCCTCCTGCTACCTCTCAATTGATCTGAAAGATGAGCCTTCTAGAATCCGGAAGAGGATCTCGAGGAGATCCTTAATATATATATATATATATATATATATATATATATATATATAATCTTGTACGTGGTTGAGTTGAAGCGGTCATTAATAAATCAACAAAAAAAATAGATATAATTGAATTTAAAGTAAAATTTCTGATGTTGGAGAGAGATAAGTTAACTAAATGGATGGTGGGGTGGATGGGCACTATTAATCGGTAGATGATATCCTAAGGACATCCTCTCTACGGATGTATCCTAGGATCATGACACATGGCAATTTGATCAAAGTAAATTCAAATTATATCCCCAACAATTTTCATATTCAATAAAGCCCCACCAAAACTTTTATCTATACAGAAAAGCCTCATGAATACTCAAAATTCATAAATCAATATGTATAAACATTATATGGCCCAACATGCTTCTGTAAACACAATAGATTCATCAAAACATAAACCATCTTTATACATTTAGTCGAAAACCACTCCTGGAGTAAGTCTAGTTGCATTTTACAGACTGTTTGCCACACTGAGGCTTCGTCCAACCACACACTCACAAGAGATGGTTAAACGATGATTTCTTCCTGAAATTCTAAGTCTCGACGTATGATACTTAGTAGGAAAATGAATGAAATTCTTTTCAAAACCGGAAAGTTGGGTAAAACTGAGCGTTTATAGAGGAATTATAAAACACTTAATTTATTTCATAAAATCTCCCTTGGGGAGGAGACAAACTTGTTTTAGCTACTCAATAGTACCTAACACTAGTATACATAAAATAAAAAGAAACTAAACCTAGAACTGAAAAACTTTGCAAACAAAAATTTAAAATTACAAAGATAAATTCTAGAGAGAGTGTGTTGTGTGAAGATGTGTAAAATTTCAGATGCCCCTCTTCTCTCCAGAGCTTCGGTTTATATAGAGGTCTGATGCCCTCTATCATTGCTTGGTGGTTGGCCTCAGATTCTTATCCTATGTCCAGTTGTCTTGGATGGTACGTCATCTTCCTTTGTCGGCCATGATTGCCGATACCGTGCCTACACATGGAGCTGAACCTTCCTTTTATCTTTTTGTGATAATTGTTGGTAGGGACTAGCTGCTTTTTCTTCCACTCAACATTGTCTCCTGTCTTTTGGTGAGTGGATTTCCTGTAGAATTACCCACTAGTGGGTAATCAGTCTGCATTATTTTCCACCCACTTTTGTCGTTTTTTGTTTAGTGGGTGGTCCTCTTGTCCCAAGTCACATGACTCTCTTTTCTTTGTCGGGCCTCTTACTTTTTTGGTGCCCGAGGTGCTCGTCCTTATGGAGTCCTGTGCTCCTCGTACTCGTCGGACCGGAACTTCTTTTTGTTAGGCTTCGGTAGGAAACCTTTTCCGAACTCTGGCTCTTTCTGCGTGGGACACTCCGCGTAGATATGCTCATTCCAATGGCCCAGGCGAGCCATATTATAGAATTTGTGGCGAGTTTCTTTGCTCCCCGCTATCTTGTTCTGCCACAATGTCAGCCTTTTTTCTTCAAAGGCCTTCTCGGCGAAAATGGTAGTGTTCCCTGTCATGGTATTTAACAGGAACGATCCAAGATTCGCATTCTGAGAGAACTTGAACCTGAACTTGACTTTGTCCATCTCCGTGAAACGGACCTATAGTCCCCATGCTTGCCTTGTGGAGATTTGGTCATCCAGGAATGTGGCGACGATTGAGACTGATGATCTGGTGCTTTGATTCGGTTCAAGGCTTCCGTGTCGGGCCTCCGAAGCTTTATGAAATGAAAAGCCTCATGGTTACCCTTCCCTGCTGGTTCTGGTGCTGCGCTGAAAAAGTATAGCTCCAAAACATCTCCCCGATTGAGGGACTTGTTGTTCGCCCAAGCTTCATAGACGGTTTCTTCGATCCACCTTGGTAGACCCTTGATCTCGCTGAATGCTGGAGAAATAGTATAAACTGAGGCCAGCGCCCCAAATTCACACCATTCCTTGATCTCTTTTGAATTGGCTCCAGTAGTCATCCACACTCGGGGGTATTTACCTCCAACATCAATCCGGTTGTATCCCAGATTAATGACCTTCCTGGTGTTGAGCTTCTCCCACCTTGACTGGTATACCTGCCGAACAGGAGATACTTCAATAATATTAGTATCAACCTTACATTTGCCTGTCATTGGCCTAAGGCTGATCTCTCCCTCTTTTACCCCAGAGGTGGAGGGTTGTCACGTTGGTTTAGGAGGTGAATCCTTAGCAACATCTTTTCCTTGAAGATCCGGCGTTGAAACCTTAGCCTCATGACCTGTGCTAGGGGTACTTGAATCCCCTACTACTGGAAATTCGATAGGTACGGTAATGCGTGCTTTAATCAAGGGTTCCCTGATTCCGCGCAGGAGCGGTCCTGTAAGTGCATCATGAAAATTTATCATCTTCTTGAGGTATGCTCATATGCGATCAGATACTATGGCTTCATCAGCCGTTTGTAATTTGCCCGCTTGCTTGGCATGGAGTACACACTCTTGTCATTCCTGTTGTAGCTTTTTCATGTTATCTTGGAGCTGCCTCTGGCATGTTGTGATGGTGTCAACCTCAGTTGGCTCCATCTCTTGTCAAGAAATCTACAAGAACATTATCATCATATTTCAGAATGACAATATCAAAATTATAATATTGACATTCAGCTTGCCATCTAAGTAATATAGCCTTTTCAGGTTTAGATTCTATTTTCTTGGTTAAGAAAGCCTTAACGTTAGTGTTATCGACTTTCAAAATAAATTTCTTTGCAAGTAAAAATAGCGGCCATTTCTTGAATGCCTTTCTGACTGCATAGAACTCATTCTCGTTGATGTGCCATCGCACAGCTTCACTGTCGGAAAAGAGACCACTACAATATATGCATGGTTCCTCTCCATAAGGGGTGATCTTAGTGAGAACAGCTGCCCACCAAAAATCACTCGCGTCGGTGTAGAGAACTAGATCGTCCTCATCTTGTGGTATTGAAAGATTTGGGAGATTTTTGCAAATCTCTTTTAGCTTCTTCATACCCTAACGATGCTCCTCCTTCTATATGAATGAAACATCTTTCTTCAGTAGAGAACTGAAGACTTTCATATGCCCTGCAAGGTTTTTGATGAACATCCCTGCAAAGTTAACAACTCCAAGAAAGCTTTGAAGCTGCTTCTTCTCCTTGAGATCTTCTGGAAATTTTTGGACCTTTTCCACAATATGATTTTGCAGAATTATCCCAGTCTCGTCGATCTCGATTCTCAGAAACTCCATCTTCTGAGTTGCCACGACTGCCTTCTTCTCAGACAACACCAATCCTTCTTGTTGACAAACATCCGCAAAGATCTCCAGATGCCTGACATGTTCATGAATGTTCTTTGATACAATAAGGATATCATCAATATAAACAAACATGAATGAAGAATAATCTTTAAAACGATTATCCATCTTCCTTTGGAATATCTGAGGCGCATTGGCTAGCCCCATTGGCATGACATTCTAGACATAATGTCCTTGTGGAGTTGAGAAGGTTGTGAACTTCTTACTCCCTTCCTCCATGCGAATCTGGTAAAACCCTGATTTGCAATCGAATTTTGAGAATACCTTTGCACTTCTGATGCAATTGATAAGGTGTTATCTGTTTGGGATGAAATAACCATCAAACTCAAGAATGTCATTAATTCCTTTGTAATTAATAACTAATCTTGATTTTCCTCTTTTGATCTACCCATGATTTCTCACCAGAAATCCAGGACTACTGTATGGCGAGTTCCCTGGTTCGATCAACCGCAAATCAATATGCTCCTTGATTATGCTGCTCATATCCTGTTGATCTTGAGTATTCATCAGGATTGGCCTGAACCGCACAAACTCATGCTCCTTTCCAGTTTTAACCTTCAAGTTAGCTTTGAGATGGTTCTTGTCCGACCATGCCAAAGGATCCTCATGATAACATTTCTGGATTCTCCTTTTGACATCGGCTATGGACAATTGTTCTTCTTTCCCAATATCTTTGTGTGATATTAAAGAGACTTTGAGGATTTGAGTTTCTTCCTCGGAGAGATCTGAAAATCCCTCGGCTCTGCATTTGAGCAGAACATCTCTGAACCTCCGTTGATCCTTCATTTGTGGTCGCCGGAGTCTGCCTTCATCACCACGCTTGCTGGGAAAGTTGACTGGCATAGCGCGATTAAAAGCTCCTTCAAGCCTCTGCACAATGATTTTGTGATCACAATTGGTTGTGAACACAAGCCTCCTAGCTTCATTATCCTGTGTATACCTTTTGAAGGTTCGCAGAAAATTATTCCCAAATAATATATTCACTCCCGTATCATGGAAATAGATTGGTGGAGTCTTGACCTTGTACCAAGGTGTTTGTCCTGCTTCGCCGATCAGAATTTCTATCTGTTTTACTTCTTTTGATAAGAGCAAAATCTTCTTTGAGAAATCTCTTCCTGTAATTCGAGGCAGTTCTTCTTTAACGTCTGTTGGAAAGACTCCCCATTTTGCTGTACAGATTCCTGCTCCTGAATCAATGTAGGCAGCAAAATATTCTGCCTTAAATTTCTCATATAACATCCCGATCGAGATGTAAATCGAGAATGGACTTGGCATTCGATCAACAACCTTTTTTCACCGATTGTGATCTCCATTCTTCTTCATTTCCTTGACCATGGTAGATATTTGTCAAGGAAATCTCTCCCTAGGATTAGGACGTCAGCTTCTTGTCCGGCTTTACCCTCGATCTTAAACTCAAAGCCTCTAATTAATCTCCAGAATTTCGATATATCGGTTACTTTCTGAATTTCTCAAGTAGTACAACGTATTGCAAGGAAATTGATTTTTCCTTTCAGTTGTATCAAATCTTGTGGAAATACTTCTCCATCCTTCTGGGCACTTGAGTTTTACCCTTAATCTTTGGACTGGTGCTTCCTGGATTATTTTTCTCTCGTAGGAATGAGAGAAACTTCTTTCCAAAGACCTGGATATCAGCCTTTCTCCTTGGAATGACAACCTTGGTGCTTCCAATCTGAGACTTTGATTATGCTTCAACACCTGTTTGTCTTTGACCTGGATGTCGATTTCCCTAATTGCTGGGATTTCAACTCGATCCGGGCTTATCGCCTTCGCCACCTCTTTGAATATTTCTGGGATCTCAATAAAATTTTTCCCCAGAAATAAATCCGTATGATGGGAATTTGATAGGGCATACGATACTTGATATGTAATCGAGTACGGCCTATTCCCCCTGTCAGCAGATCCTTCCTCTTGTAGTCCTGATAGAGTGTCAGGGCTCTGCTGAAGTCTGCATCTTGAAGATTATAAGACATCTATGGGTATAATTCGGTTATAATCAGCTTGGCATAGAGATTATCTGAGAAAGCTCTCACCACTGCATCTCTTGGATTTGTAATCCTCTTATTGCATATTGTAATATCAATTGGTAAATCAATTCCTATTGAAAGTGAGGATTTGATTACCAGCTGGATTGCTCCGATATGAATCCATTTCATCGCTGCTGCAACTTCTGTCTTTATTTTCGCGAGATCCCTCCGCACGTCTTCGGCTGGAACTAATTGGATATCCCGCAAGTTGATGTTGTCGGAAGAGTTTGGCTCAATTTTTTGATAAGCTGGATAAGCTGTTCCACCCTTGTCCTTCTGCTCCATTAGTCGTGTGACTGATGGGCGCCATTTCTCACTCGTTCAATCGCCGCTCTGGTCTCGGCGATTCCTATAAGGCGTTCATGGTAGAACTGAATACTCGTGATAATATCACGAATAATCTCTCCATCTTCTCCTCGACGAATATTTGTTACGAGGACTCTATTGTTCCAACTGAGGTCGTCTAGTAGACAAGTAGTTTCTCTTTCCAATTGTTGGAGAGAATTCATGTATACAATACATCTCGGACATTCGTCCGGATCCATAATTTTTTAATGGAGTCTCCACCCACATAGGTTAATTACAAAATAAATTAAATATAATATAATTTCTCAATAAAAACCCGCTCTGATATCATTTTGACGGCATTTTACCAGAGATCTTTAAAGAGCGCGGGTGACATAAGTTTTATGATTTTTTGAGAAGTATTTGAGTTTTTCTGTATATAAATATAAATCTATGGGTCTTTGTGCAATTAAATTATTGGGGTGGTTGATCAAAATTGCCATGTGTCATGATCCTAGGACACATCCGTAGAGAGGATGTCCTTAGGATATCATTTTCCCTATTAATCATAGACTACCTTTACAAAAAATCACCTAGACGGTCTGATTGTCAAACTTTTTCAATAGTTATTTATCTTTCACATAATCAATATTCATCCCAATTCAATTATGTCTAGTTTTTTATATTTTATTAATTACCACTCTAACCAGCTAATAGTAATATTATATATAACTATATTATTATTAATTTTAATTATAATATTTTCTGTAGTGTTAAAAAAATTATAATTGCAATCTATAAAAAAAAAATGACAAACTAATAAAATTTCAAAACATGTCAAACTCCTAACATAAATACAAAAACTGATATACGAAATTGAAAATAAGTAATCCGGTAATTAAAATAGATGAAAAAGAAGACACTTTTATAATATGTTGAAATATTGCTTATGGTCAATGAAAAAAGTACAAAATTTGATATTTTTTAATAATTTTTTTCAATATATTATATATTAAAAAATAGATGATCTTATCTATCTATTTAAATAAAATTTGCCCGACCAATAAAAAAAAGTACAGATGTCTGTATTTCAATGATGGAAAAAAAATGAGAAAGTGCTCTATTTTCATCTTGGTCGACCTATTTTTGTCAGCCTCTCAGATCTTTTCTCTTTTCTACTTGAAATGAACCCCCAAATCTTCCATGGGAATGAATCAATCGGTTTATGTCTTGTTGCAATAAAGTGAATTGAATTCGTCATTATCAGAATGACAAGTTCAGTTTAACTTTTTTTCTTATTTTGGACAAGTTTGTTCAAGGGTTAATGAAGCAACCTTTTTTCGAGAGAGAAGTTAAATTTGCGTCACAAGAATCATTACGATATGTATAACAAGAAATGAACGGAGGATATTTGGATAAGTTTATTCTATGCTGAATTTTAAACTCATAAAATCTGATCCTTAAAGGGACATTCAAATGGTGTGAATTTTTATATGTAAACAGCGAGATTTAGGTTCAAACTCCGCCACTCTCTCTTCTTCAAGTCAAAATTAAAAAATAAAAAAAATCATAAAATAGACAAAATCCTAATTTAATAGTTCGTTCAATGGTTTCAATTGATTTAACATTATGTGAAATTACTCCTGGAAATTAATCTATTTCTTAAATCAAAGCCTTCCTGTCTACTAGATCGTCAATATATATAGGGTGGACAGAGTGACAAATCACCCTATTTTAATATTATATAGATCATAAAATTATTGATATATATCTATAATCCAGATTTAACAACTTCGAATTTATTTAAATGAATATCAATCATAAAATTTAAATATACGACGTTTCAAATTTGTTCTTACTATTTTTCACTATAAATAACATTCTCATATGTATATATGAAAAGTGAGAGATAAAGAGGGGGCCGCTCAGAAGAGTTGGGGCTTGGGAGCTAGATGTGAGAGGGGTTTGGAGAAAGAAAGAAAACACCTGACATTTAAGAATTAAGACTATTTTAATTACACTGGTGAGTGGTGAATTCCCTCAGTCCAACCTCCAAATGAATATTTATCTTTTTCACTTACAAAACTCAACTTTTGTTTTATGAGTTAATTAATAGATCAATCTATATATTTTCATTTAGTAAAAGTAGGAGGGGTATCAACAAAATATGATGGACTTGCATGCAATATATGTATTTATGCATGCAAAGTCTGTTAGGCAGTTCGAAGAGGCCGGTGCATAGAGTTTTGTAACGTTAGTTAAGCACGGTGCATGAGGAGCTGTTACAGCTGATATCTTTTATTGTTTCTTATATACTCCATTCGTTTCATAAAAACAGATATATTTTTCCTTTTTTATCTGTCTCATAAAAATATACATACTCCATTTATAAGTAATAATTCTCCCACTAAACATCACACACTACAATTTACAGAATTTCTTAAAACTCGTGTTGTCTCATACTATGCATGTTTTTATTAGATGAAGAGAGTATATTGTATCTTCACATTCTTGTGTGTGTGGATTGTGTGCTTCAGTTTTAATTTGATTGAGAGAAAGAAGAGTGAATCAGATAAAAAAAGAGAGAATATTGAGCTAAGAGATATAGCTTGAGAGTTCTTTGTTCTCGTTTGATTTGTACTTTGTATTTCTTCTTCTCCGAGTGGTAATACACATCTTTGTTTATGCTTCATGGACATAGGCTACGGTCGAACTACGTAACTCCGGTGTCTTGCGTAATTTCATTTCTATTTCTTATTTTCTTTAGTTCGTTGTTCATCATCTTGGTGCCGATTTCCTTAGCAAGTGGTGCCTTATGCAGGAATGGGGGTTAGATCAGAAAAGATAGGATGATTAAGTTCAAGGTTAAGAAATTCACGGGCAAGAATGACAATTATTCGTTTTAAAAAAAAAGTTTTCAAAAAGAATGACAATTATTCTACATGTTTAAAAAACTTATGTTTATCGAATTAATAAAAAACAGTGTAAGTTATTCTAGATAAAGTGACAATACTTATGAATAAAAGTAATAGTTATAAAAATGATAATTATCTATATATAATAAGGTTATTGGCACCTAAATACACGAACTTTGCGTCAATTTTGATTTTTTTTATGAACTTTGAAAGTTGTCAAAAAATACACGAACTTTTAGAATTGTCAAAAATACATGAATTTTGGCTCATTTTGTTTTTTCCTACAAAATATATTGTTATAAAAAATTATATAAATAATTCTTTTATAATTAACTAGCTAGCTTAATTAAATTAAGTAATGATATATGACAATCGATATGGATATGAATTGACGAAGGACCCGTTGGATATAAAGACCCAAGAATCCGACGTATATGAGTAGGCAACAGTCTCCCTAGATCGAGAATCTAGTTTGATCAACCCCTAAGGGCATGTTTGATAGCCCTAAATAAAGCAAAATAGATAAATAATCATGTTTTATCTAAGTGTTTGATAGCAATATTGATTAACAAGAAGGCCTGCATTAAGGGAGAGGCCCGCTCTTATATCATTGTTCCACTGAGAAATTTAATATCTCCTCCCCCTGGTATTATTTATCTAGGTATTATTTATCTAAGTTTTATTTATCACCCTTTATCTCAATTTTATATCAAACACACCCTAAGAGCGTAGAAACCTCGACCCGTTGGCTATAGAATCAGCCAAGAAACTCGGTATATATGGATGAACGCCACAAGACCTTGCTCAAGTGTCTTGATAAGTTCTAAAACAAGTGAAAAACTCAACAAAAGATAATTCAACTCACTAAGCAAAAATGCTAATTTTTGTTTATATCAATGGTGTGTCCAAAACATATGATTTACAAGACTATTTATAGGCTCAAAAATGACTTTTGAGAGCCTAACACTAATATCAATATTTAAGACTCTTAAATCACATAATTACACACTAAAATGTAACCACAAATGACTCTTCAACTTGGCTGCACTTTTTGGTCGAAAATTCTACTTATTTTCTCTTCAATTGGGCTTCAAAAATC